>NW_022437127.1:136892-138594 GCF_009761245.1 Sapajus apella | reverse complement strand
TTTTGTATTTTTAGTAGAGACAGGGTTTCACCATGTTGACCAGGATGGTCTCGATCTCTTGACCTCGTGATCCACCCGCCTCGGCCTCCCAAAGTGCTGGGATTACAGGCGTGAGCCACCGCGCCCGGCCAAAAACAATTAATTTTTGTATGTTAACCGTGGATCCTGCAACCCTGCTGTACTCACTTATTGTCTTTAGGAATTTTTTTTTTTTTTTTCTGAGACAGAGTCTCGCTCTGTCGCCCAGGCTAGAATGCAGTGGTGCAGTCTCGGCTCACTGCAACCTCCGTCCCTGGGTTCAAGTAATTCTCTCCCTCAGCCTCCCGCATAGCTGGGATTACAGGTGCGTGCCACCACACCCAGCTACCTTTTTGGTATTTTTAGCAGAGACGGGGTTTTATCATATTGGCCTAGCTGGTCTCCTGACCTTGTGATCCGCCCACCTTGAACTCCCACAGTGCTGGGATTACAGGCATAACCACTGCACCCTGCCTTTTTTAAATTTTATTTTATTTTATTTTATAATTCTTTGGAATTTTCTACATAGAGTCAGGACATCTGCAGATAAAAAGTTGTCTTTATTCCCTTCCAATCAGTATATCCTTTAATTTTCTTTGTTCTATTATTGTACTAGCTAAGACTTCCAGTACAATGTTCAATAGGAGTGGTGAGAGAGGACGTCCTTACCTTGTTCCCAGTCTTAGGGGAAGAGTGTCTAGTTTCTGACTATTAAGTATGATGTTAGTTGTAGGTATTTGGTAGATCTTCTTTATCAAATTGAGGACGTTTATCTCTCTTCCTAGGTTGCTAAGAGTTTTTATCATGAAGAGGTGGTGTACAAACAACATTTTAACAAAAATAAAAGAAAAATATAGAAATCCTACTGCCTTAATAAATCACGTGGTTTTCTGTATTTTCAATTTTTTCTATTTAAAATAAATATACTCAAAAGTGACATATCTAACAGGGAGCAATTATACAATTATAATTAGGTACCCATAGGTAGACATAATATTACATATTTGGTAATTAGAATGTAGGTTTAATTTGACAATTACTTTTTCACTTAAAGTTATATCACAGGCCATTTCTTAATGTTCCTGCACAGACTTCAAAATCAGTTTTTGGTGTCTCCAAATTCACTTTCCATAATTCATTAACTAATTCTTTTGAAAGCATTTTTTGCACATCCAAAACACACAAGTCCTAACAATAGAGATTTTAAAAAGGACAAAGGACAAAGCTGGTTTCTCACAATTGTGGAAACAAATGCATGATAATAAAGTATGTTTATGTTATCTTTGTAGAAATATGAACAGAGTTTTGGGAGCTTGGAAGATGAATGGGGGAATCTAACTCTCTGGAGAAATTAGAAAAGTCTTCCTGAAGGAAGTGACATTTGATGTGACTCTTGAAGGAGAGGAAATTTTCCATGTGAATAAATAGTAATATGTACAAAAGTTTAAAGTTGTGCAAGAGCCTAAAATGTTCTGGGAAAAATTTAATAACTTAGAAATTTGAGATTAAATGAGGAGAACATTGGATTAAGATTAAAAGATACGGGCCGGGCGCGGTGGCTCAAGCCTGTAATCCCAGCACTTTGGGAGGCCGAGGCGGGTGGATCACGAGGTCAAGAGATCGAGACCATCCTTGGCCAACATGGTGAAACCCCGTCTCTACTAAAAATACAAAAAATTAGCTG
>NW_022437127.1:83120-136792 GCF_009761245.1 Sapajus apella | reverse complement strand
AGATTGTGAAATGTGCTAAATTTCAAAATAAGAAATTTTATTTTCTGGAATGAAGAGAAGTCATTAAGCAGTAGAGAGGCAGGATCTACTTTGTATTTATCAGAATACCCGTGGAGTGGTGTGGGAGATAAACTTTGCATGTTGAGATACTATAACTTACTAAACCATTCTTCTATTTTGGGAACATTTAACATTGTTTCTAATTAATTGCTATTTAAGTAATATAAAAACATATCTTTATGCATTTGACTTTATATTATTTTGCAATTTTTCTTAGGACAACATTTTGGGAGTGAGATACATATATCTTATTGAACTCTTTTTGAGATAAGTGTTGATGTATTTTATTAGTTTTGTTATGCATTTTGTGAACTTACATCTAATTTTATATATCCCTTTCTCAATACAATTTGATATGCATCCAATAAACTTTTATTGAGTGCTATTTATCATTTTGTATGCTGTGGGGAAAACCAGGAGTACAATTCAAGGGGCTTACAATCGAGTTGGGATGATAAGGAATATACTACAAGACGTTATGGAGGTCTTCGAATCCTAATCTGAGAAATGGAAACTTCATTCTACAGGAAATAGGGCAACATTTAAAATCTTAATTAGGGCAGAGATATAGTCCAGCCACACCTCAGAGAGAACACTTTGGTTGAAATAGGTAGACTAGATTAGAAGAAAAGACTTCGAAGGAGACTTGTGAAAATGTGATCAGCAGTTAAAGGAATGAGACTTTGGATCATGGGGCAGAGGAGAAAAACAACCCTAAAAATGGACAAAGGCAACAAATGCTCTCCTTTGTGGCTATTTATGTTTCATAATACTCAATATCTCAATATCTGTTCATTTCTAGAATAAAAAGGGAGGAAATCCAAATTGATTAAGGTGATTTTCCATAATCAAAACTATTTTTGAAAATCTAAAAATCTGAAAACTCATTTGTGAAGTCTCCATGACAGAATAACAGGCTGGGTAGATGGCATCGTTGCATTACTTTATGTGATCAACACAACAGCGCCATGGGTAGTTAACAGGAAGTTTTGTTTTGTTTTGTTTTGTTTCTTTTTGAGATGGAGTTTCGCTCTTGTTGCCCAGGCTGGAGTGCAATGGCACAATCTCAGATCACCACAATCCACCTCCCAGGTTCAAGCGATTCTCCTGCCTCAGCCTCCCAAGTAGTTGGGATTATAGGCATGTGCCACTATGTCCGGCTAATTTTGTATTTTTAGTAGAGATGGGGTTTCTCCATGTTGGTCAGGCTGGTCTCAAACTGCGGACCTCAGGTGATCCGCCAGCCTCAGCCTCCCAAAGTGCTGGGATTACACACGTAAACCACCATGCCTGGCCTCAATAGGAAGTTTTTGAGGAAGCAAAGAAGTTTCTTGTAGGGGAAAGAACACTGAATTAGGGATTAATGTCATCTAATGAAGTGCATCTCAGTTTGCAATAGCATCTGAATCACTTGAATATTTTGCTAAGATGCAGATTCTGATTTAGTAGGTCTGAGTTGCGGCCTGAGAGTCTGCATTTCTAACTAACAATCTCGCAAGTGAAGCCCCTGCTGCTGGTATACAGACCACACTTTGGGAGTAAGGATCTATAGCTGTGGTTCTCAAATTTCAGTTATTTTGTTGGGCATTCAGCTTGTTTCCTTTCATATTATGAATAATGCTGGTATTAACACCTTAAACATAAATCTTCCTCAGTGATGCTGAATATTTTTTTTTAAAGACTAGGTAAATTGCAAGGAGTTTGATATACATTTTAACACTGCTCTCCAGAAAACAATGGAGAAGTTATGCTTTTTCCAGTATATGGAAACTGTTACACTCTTTCCAGTATGTGTTCCCATTTTGCCTGTTACTCATTTAAAAGACTGTTCCTCAGTGTTAGTAACTCTCTGTTCACATGTTTAGAACTTCAGCTGGAGTAGGTAGAATTTCTGGGGACTAGCCACATATTTTCTCTCCCAGACCTTCTCTTCATGTGGTGAGGTTGGACTTCCTCATGCTATGGTGGTCTCATGGTAGTTGGATCTCTCATACGGCTGCTAGCTTCTACCAGAGCGAGCTTTCGGAGACCCAGGCTACTTATGACTTGGCCTTGGAAGTCATTCAGTGTCATTTCAACTATATGCTGTTGGTCAAAAGCAAGTCATAAAAGACAAACGAGATTCAAGGGGAAAGACTATATAAGGGCACAAATACTAGAAGATGTGTGTGTGTGTGTGTGTGTGTGTGTGTGTGTGTGTGTGATTTAATTGACTCTTCTTTCAGAAAACTTTTTCATAGTTACAAATCATAAAGATGATTCTCAAGTTTCTAAGCATACTTTCTATTTATTGCAGGAAAATGCTGAAGAAGGAAGGGCCAGTATTTACAAATCAGTGATCATCAATACTTCTAAAGAGATGATGTGCTTCAGTGACTATCCAATCCCCGATCATTATCCTAACTTCATGCATAATGCCCAGGTCCTGGAGTATTTCAGGATGTATGCTAAAGAATTTGACCTTCTAAAGTATATTCGATTTAAGGTGAAAATTTTGTGGGTATCTTTATGTTTCAAGTTGTTTGCCAAGTAAATGAATAATGTGATTTTAATGACCAATATTCACTTCTAAAGATTGGCTTGACTTGCACATGCATCTGTCTTCTCAGGCAAAAACTCCATTCTTTGTCCTCCTTGCCCCTCAAAAATATTCAAGTGAAGGTCTCTCTTTTATATATTTTGGCTGCATATACAGGAAGCTACCTGGCAGAGTGTTTTCGTTACCTTCATTTCACACAATTTGATTCCAATAAAACAGATGAGGGGAAATGTTTTCCCCATTATGGAAGGGAACTGATAGGTATGGGAACTTAAAAACCTTCAGGTTCTACAACTTGTTCATGACTGCTTAGCCCTTTTATACTTTCAGAAGTACTTTCCAATATATTTGTTTACATAAACATCATAAAAATCCAGCAAAGTGTAGTTGTCAGGTAGTTAACTCTGGTGTAGAGGGAAGAACGTGGAATTGCAGAACAAAAACCTGAATTCTGGTCCTTGTCCTACCACTGACTAACTTAGATGTTAGACAAGCAAGTTCCTCAATTTCAATTTTTAAAATTTCCTTGTTTGTAAAACAAAATGATTGTACTAGATCACTTCAGTGGCTCCTTTCTGCTCTAAAATATTCTATGACTTTTCTATAATTTCCGATCATGACCATAAAAGAACAGACGTTTCTGACACTTGGCCAAAAGCCCGCACCTTCTGCTTTGTGATCATCCTGCTAAGTCATGCCTTTTTCTGCTTAACGACATTAACAAAATGAAAACATCTGGTGATAACTTCTAAAGTAAGTCCTTTACATTCCAGTGGTGCTTCTCTTCAGTTGTTTAAACAATACTTATCGAACAAATTTGTTATCATATTAAGTATTGAAGATGCAAAGACAAAAAGGAAAAATCGGTAGCTTTATAGTCTTGTTAAAGAGATAAAAAAATGAAGAAAAATTGTATTATAAATATAATAAATAAAAATAAAGAGTGACATGGGGACAAAGCTAGAAATCTATACATTACAGCTCAGAGAAGAGATGTTGAACCCATCAAGGCACAAAGTATCAGGTTCCAGGGTAGGTTTCTTAAAGGAGATAAAGTTTTCTTAAAGCTGAGTCTTGAAGGTTGAGTAGGAATCTACTAAATAAGGAATAAAAGGGCAATTTAGGCAGAGGCACCAGCCTGTGTAAAAGAACATGATAGAGGAACATGATAAATAGTGCCGGATGGCCAAGACATGCAGGGGTGGTATCTCCCCTTTTTTTTTTTCCTCTTTTTGAGACAGAGTCTTGCTCTGTTGCCAAGACTGGAGTGCGGTGACACTATCTCGGCTCACTTCAACCTCCACCTTCCAGGTTCAAGCAATTCTCCTGCCTCAGCCTCCTGAGTAGCTGGGACTACAGGTGCACATCACCATGCCTGACTAATTGTGTATTTTTGGTAGAGATGGGGTTTCTCCATATTGGTCAAGCTGGTCTCCAACTCCCAACCTCAGGTGATCTGCCTGCCTCAGCCTCCCAAAGTGCTGCGATTACAGGCATGAGCCACCACGCCCAGGCCGGGGTGGTGTCCCTATTAGTCCAAGACATTATGGTCATGGCCCTGAGAAGCTCATAATGTTTCCTTAACCTAAGTAGAGTAACCCGTATTTATTATTTTTAAAAAAGCTATAATCATACCTCTATCCTGTTTCACAGCCTCTTTCTTTATAGTTCCTTGTAAAATGGGTATCTATGGGAGTCAAAGGGAGATTCATATATATAAAATGAGAGCCATTAGGTGTTTTTCTACCCTACCAGGAAAAGGAGCCCTATATCTCAGTCACGTGTTTAAAGTTAGCCAGGAGAAGAGAACCTGGGGTTAGAAGACATCAGAAGGTCTCAGGACATTTGGGGGTCAGGAGAAGAATAGGCATGTGATACATGGAGTGTCATAAAAGCACAGGAGAAGCCCAGGCTTACTCAGGTGTTACAGTGCCTTAGGACGCGGACTGAAAGGCCTAGGGACTCGCATTTTTCTAGAAGAGGAAGGTACATTAGCCTGCCAACACTATGTTATTGCTTTTTTCTGCCTCGTGGAAGTTTTCTCATTCTGACCACAGCCCAAAACAAAACAGTTCTTATTTGTGGAGTATGAAAATCAAATATCCCTACATGGGTCCTATTATGTGAGAGTGCGTGCCTGTGATATCAGCCCTCTGTGTGAGATTCTGCAAGGAGAGTCTTGTCAGGGGTGTCCCCTGTGGTTATCATTTTCCTTTTCAGACCACTGTGTGCACTGTGAAAAAGCGGCCTGATTTCTCAACTTCAGGCCAGTGGGAAGTGGTCACTGAGTCTGAAGGGAAAAAGGAGACAGATGTCTTTGATGGAGTCATGGTTTGCACTGGCCATCACACCAATGCTCATCTTCCTCTGGAAAGCTTCCCTGGTGAGTAACTTGCCATGATGGAAGACCCTTGACCCATGCCTGTGACCTGACCCCTGAGAAATGGAAGGACTGTGGTCTGAGTAATTCCTACTTTGGAATGAAATAAGACTTATCCTAATTCTTCATGTTCCCCAGAAAGATGTTGGGGTAACTTGTGTTATTCCCATTTTTGTAATTTTTGGAGATTAGAGCAAAATTTGAGGTCTATTTAGTTTTACAATGACTTTAGTTTTTCTAAGTATCAGAAGGAAGAATGTAGAATTCTTGAGGAGCGTTAGGTTGAATGAGGAATTTTTCAGCAATCAAGCAAACTGAAATACTGAGTTTCTAAAGAAGAAATGAAAGCTTGAAGAATTTCAGTCTTTGGCCTGGATTTTCATTAAAGGAAGAAAAAGTCACTCTCTGTGTACTCTAGAGTATACAAAAATATATGTGCTGTAAGTGAAATGGGAGCAGGTTTTCTTTTTTTGAGATGGTGTCTCACTCTGTCACCAGGGTGGAGTGCAATGGCATGATCTCAGCTCACTGCAACCTCCAACTCCCTGCTTCAAGTGATTCTCCTGCCTCAGCTTCCTGAGTAGATGGGATTACAGGTGCGTGTCACCACGCCCAGCTAATTTTTTTGTATTTTTAGCAGAGATGGGGTTTCACCATGTTGGCCAGGATGGTCTTGATCTCCTGACCTTGTGATCTGCCGACTTCGGCCTCCCAAAGTGCTGGGATTACAGGTGTGAGCCACCATGCCCAGCCAGGGATTAGGTATTTAAGGGGATGAAAAGACAAAATAGAATGGAGATTTTCTGAGACAGTTTGTATTTATAGTCCATAAATCCAAAATACAAACACATCCTGAGTTAAGCAAAGTACCTATGATAAGAAAATCACACGATACCCACTCTGAGGCCATGGGAAAAGAAAATAGGCAAAAATATTGAGAAAGACAAGAAAGTAGCTGTGTAAAGAGAGAACACTTGGAGAATATGTGCTTAAACTTAAGTCTGCAAAAAGACCAAGCGACTTGACAAATGATATCCATATATAAACCATCACCTGATACTTATTTTCCCTTCTCTTGTAGGAATTGAGAAGTTCAAAGGGCAGTACTTCCACAGTCGACACTATAAGAACCCAGAGGGATTCGCTGGGAAGAGAGTCATTATAATTGGCATTGGGAATTCTGGAGTGGATCTGGCTGTGGAGATTAGCCACACAGCCAAACAGGTTTGAATCAGTCAGTTAATTACTTTGTTTCACTGTAGCTTCAGTTTCCCCACGGAAACTCCAGGTGGTCCCCACAGAGAGTAGGGAGAGTAGGGATACCTGCGCATGGCCCACCGGTGCTAGCGGCAAATGTTGGGCTTGCTTTCATGACTTTAGTTGGCAACGTTGTGACTGATGCTAACAGAGGAGGTAAGGTTTCCAGTTAGAGTTCCGTCATGCAGCTGCCTCACACCAAGGAACTGGATCATGGCTACAATCTGGGCTCATTATCCTAACCAGACATCTTCTCAGAGTGTGCCCCTGTCTTTGATGAAGATCAAGTGATTGCTGGGAGAGACTGTTAGAAAGTGGTATTGAGAGCGAGGTTCTTCTTTCGGTCAGCAGAAGTGCTACGTTCTTACATACAGGAAAGCACACTGTGATCACTGAAAACTTTTCACTCATAGGATGGTGTGCGATTTTCCCTTTACACTCCCCAAATGGAAAAAAGAAGCAATCTCATCTTCCCAAAGACAGTGTGGGTATCCATATAACATCCAAACTGTAACGTGTGCAAGCATTTTGCCCTAGCCTATGCATACAGTTAGGTAACAGAATAACATTCATTCTAAAGCAATTTATATTTCCTTCGCTTTTTGTTTTGTTTGTTCTGGTTTTTGTATAGCGTATTTTGAACTGAGAAGTAAGTGTCTTCAGTATAAATTCCTGGAAAAAGACATGCCAATATTGTATTTTATTAATGTTTTTATTGAATCAAACTCTATTGGCAATAGGTAAATGTCTTGGTTGTTCTTTGGTAACTTCGATTAAGTCGTGCTTCTCTACAAATATATTTTAAATTGTTTTATTTTAATTAGTAGCTTAGTGCCACAATTCTGTTAAATGACTCTTAGCAACTTTGTTCAAAAAACACTTCTTCTCAGTACAATGCTCATCTATAGCCACAAAAATGATTTCATGTTACTTCTTGAATTAATTCAACAAATATTTATCAGGAAATAATTATATAAACAAGGGTTAAAACGTGTAGGGGTGCTATGGTAGAAGAATGTGCAAAATATGGAGTGGGGACCCATGGCAAGAGCCTTCTTTAATATCATTGGTTTTTCAAATGGGCAGTTCTAAGGGAGCTTGGCCTTACCTGCCCTGGGGAATTGCAGGTTACCAAATAACAGAGCGTTTTTGTGTGGGTACAGATAAGGTGGCTGTGTCTGTGAGAAAGCCCATGAAAATGCAAAGGAAAAGTATATCTGCATAGCAAAGGCAACACTATCACACCAATGGCGCAAGGTGAAGAAACTCAATTGCTGAGTTCTAACATTTTGCTTTACATTTTAAATTGTATTCATGAAGATTTGTTTATAAATCAAAAATTTTAAATGGACCTATATATTTCAGTATATCATGGAGGTTTTTCAGATAATTCTAGTGGATGCTTTTGTAAAGAGAAAACATCCCTTTCTTTCAAGATTAATTTCATGTAAGATTACACTGATGAAACAGTTTTCCTTATAAATCTGATTTGTAAATGTTATTTGCTTAAAACAAGGTATAGCAAACTTAGAAAACTGAAATAAGAAATATGACAGCTGCCGGGTGCGGTGGCTCACACCTGTAATCCCAGCACTTTGGGAGGCCGAGGTGGGTGGATCACGATGTCAAGAGATCGAGACCATCCTGGTCAACATGGTGAAACCCCGTCTCTACTAAAAATACAAAAAGTTAGCTGGGCATGGTGGTGCGTGCCTGTAATCCCAGCTACTCAGGAGGCTGAGGCAGGAGAATTGCCTGAACCCAGGAAGTGGAGGTTGCGGTGAGCCAAGGTCGTGCCATTGCACTCCAGCCTGGGTAACAAGAGTGAAACTCCGTCGCAAAAAAAAAAAAAAAAAAAAAGAAAAGAAAAGAAATATGACAGCTGTTAAGCACTTACTTATCAAGTGTTTACTATATACCATACGTTTTACAAAAACACTACTTATCACAACAGCCTTGTGATAGATGTATTACTGTTACTCTTTCATAAATAAGAAGACTTTTTGTTAGGGTTCTGACTGTTTTCATTACTCATCAGAAGTTATATAGCCAGCACACAAAACTGTTCAATTTCTAAGACCATATATGCTCTTTCAACTGTGACATGTGGAAATACATAATTATCCCAGCGCTTCCAGCCATCATAGGTGAGGTAAGATTTATGAAGTAAACAATTATCCCTCTGTAGACAGGCCATCTTAGACAAAAAGACTTTGAAGCAATGTACTTATATATCTTACAATCTGGAAGCCACCTCCAGAGAGTTTCATAATGTAGAAAAAGTGATCCTTTTGCCAGGTAACTGAATATCAAATCTTTATCAGCTCTGAACATGGATTTTAGGCGGCGGAGGACACAGAAAGACTAGCAAGCTTCCTTGTGTTCTACTAGCAATCTTATTTTTCTCTGTTAAATAATCAATCAAACATTTCTTGAGCACAGGCTTTGGAGTCAGTCAGACCTGGGTTGGAAATTCAGCTCTGCCACTTACTAGCTCTGTGATCTCAGGCAAGTTATTTATCCTCTCCATGCCCCGCATCTATAACATGGGTGTAGCAATACTTCCCTTAAGAGGTTGTTGTAATATAGATGAAGGACCTAGCACAGTGACTTAAAGGCCACAAATGGCAATAAAATGGAAGTGATGATAATCTGCTTTGGAGATGTGTAGGCTATATCTCCTACCCTTGAGAAAATACCTTTGAAGAGACAGAAATTAAGAGTGTAGGCCGGGCGTGGTGGCTCACGCCTGTAATCCCAGCACTTTGGGAGGCCGAGGCAGGTGGATCACGAGGCCAAGAGATCGAGACTATCCTGGTCAACATGGTGAAACCCTGTCTCTACTAAAAACTACAAAAAATTAGCTGGGCATGGTGGCACATGCCTGTAATCCCAGCTACTCAGGAGGCTGAGGCAGGAGAATTGCCTGAACCCAGGAGGCGGAGGTTGCGGTGAGCCGAGATCGCGCCATTGCACTCCAGCCTGGGTAACGTGAGTGAAACTCCGTCTCAAAAAATAAAAATAAAAGAGTGTAGGAAGTTCAATATCAACAAAAATGATAAATAGCAGGGGTTTTTATAATAATGCAAATGTCAATGGCAAAAGAATGAGGGTTTTAGATTATTTCCAGCTGCTTTCAACTTTACCATGCCGTGATTTTCAATGAGTTCTACAGGCGATAAGTGCTAGATGAGTTCAAAGGATGGGGAGAAAAACTGTCAGCCTGAATGGTCAGTGATGTCTTCATGGAGGAGGCAGTCTTGATTTGCGTCTTAAAAACTGAACAAGCTTTGGGCTGGGCTGGTGGCTCATGCCTGTAATCCCAGCACTTTCGGAGGCCAAGGTGGGCGGATCACCTGAGGTTGGGAGTTCAAGACCAGCCTGACCAACATGGGGAAACCCCATCTCTACTAAAAATGCAAAATTACCCAGGCATGGTGGTGCATGCCTGTAATCCCAGCTACTCAGGAGGCTGAGGGAGGAGAATGGCTTGAACCTGGGAGGTAAAGGTAGCAATGAGCCGAGACTGCACCATTGCACTCCAGCCTGAGCAACAACAGCGAAACTCTGTCTCAAAAAAAAAAAGAAAAAAAAAAAAATGAACAGACTTTAGAGAGTTAAGAAGACAGAAGGCATTCCAGGCAGGCATAATGGCAGTAAACAGAAATGCAATGGTGGATTAGAGCAAGACATATTCCTGGACAGTAGATACACCAATTTAATTGTAAGTTTAGTGTTTGGGAAGGAAAATGGCAGGAACCAAACACAAAAACCCGCAAAGATTGTGCAGGGGCTAAAAAAGCCAGACTAATGAGTTTGAAATGATTCTTGAAGAAGATTGGGGTGCTTTTGAAGGTTTATGATCCTGAGTGACAAAGGCAAACAATTTCTCCCATGTCCCAGGTTTTCCTCAGCACCAGGAGAGGGACTTGGCTCTTGAATCGTGTAGGAGACCATGGATATCCTTTTGATGGGTTGTTATCTTCTCGACTTAAACATTTTATGTCGAAGATCTGTGGCCAGTCATTAACAAACATGTATTTGGAAAGAAGGATGAACCAAAGGTTTGACCATGAAATGTTTGGCCTGAAGCCTAAACACAGGTATGTCCCCAGGATGGGAGTGCAGGGGTAATGTCCAAAGCACAAGAATAAGGACTATTCACACTTGCTAATAGTAGAGCTACCTCTACCCATACATTAAGAAAACTCATAGTGGCTGGGCATGGTGGCTCATGCCTGTAATCCCAGCACTTTGGAAGGCCAAGGAAGGCATATCATCTGAGGTCAGGAGTTTGAGACCAGCTTGGCCAACATGGTGAAACCCAATCTCTACTAAAAATACAAAATTAGCCAGGCATGGTGGCACCTGTCTGTAGTCCCAGCTACTCAGGAGTCTGAGGCAGGAGAATTGCCTGAGACCTGGAAACAGAGGTTGTAGTGAGCAGAGATTGTGACACTGCACTCTAGCCTGGGTGACAAGGTGAGACTCTGTATCAAAAAAAAAAAGAAAAGAAAAAAAGAAAAAAGAAAACCTACAGACCCATAGACTCTGAAATCAGATTTCTACTTTGTACCCACAGATGTCCAAGATCTATTGGTCTGTGGGTTTTTAGTCTAGACTTCTCTTTGGCATTAACCCTTTGCTCATTCCCCCAGGTATCAGTTTTTTTACATGATACCCGACAACAAAATGGTAGCTGAGGGTGCTGCATCATTTACTCATTGAGTACCTGTTATGAGCCAGGTATCATACGTGGGCATGAAATGCAGAGAGAAAAGACATGATAGTAATGGCAATAGACATTACACTCACCTTTCTGAGAACTTTCTACAAGATAAACATAATGCTAAATGAGTTACAGGCAGTATCTCACTTAATCCTCACAATAGCCCCATAAGTTGGTACTATTTTTGTTTCATAGTGAGGAGGTCTATGCAAACCTACCCCAAAGGCTGAGGAAGCTGAGAGGCTGAAGAAAGAAGCTGACAAATTCAGTTTCTTAGAAACATTTAATAGGGACTTATGAACAGAAGCCACGTCTGTGTCTCAGGCAGTGGGGAGACAAGATGTTAGATCCCCATACCATTATCTCCTGACCCAGGATATAATGTGTCTTATATACTATAAGGGAGGGGCACACATACTTCAGAGAGAATGGACAGGAGTTTGCCCTACAGGGGGGATTAAAGGTAAGTACATGCTCTTTTTTTTTTTTTTGAGATAGAGTTTCACTCTTGTTACCCAAGCTGGAGTGCAATGGCACGATCTCGGCTCACCGCAACCTCTGCCTCCTGGGTTCAGGCAATTCTCCTGCCTCAGCCTCCTGAGTAGCTGGGATTACAGGCACGCGCCACCATGCCCAGCTAATGTTTTGTATTTTTAGTAGAGACGGGGTTTCACCATGTTGACCAGGATGGTCTCGATCTCTTGACATCGTGATCCACCCACCTCGGCCTCCCAAAGTGCTGGGATTACAGGCTTGAGCCACCGCGCCCGGCCAAGTACATGCTCTTAAACAACGGAGTAACTGGAAATCTCAGAGGTATTCCTGGAACTGAGGTTGATCAGAAGTCAATATGGTAGATTAGCGTCTAAGATGGAGTTGCTTTGGCCTCCACAATTTTCTATCTACATTTTACAAATATAAAAATTAAGACATAGAGAAACTAAGTAATTTTCCTGAGGGCAACACGAGTAATAAATGGCAGACTCAATAAATGGATCTCACCTTAAATACTCTAATAAGAAAGAGAACTGAGTATAATAAAGAAATACACAGAGTGCTATGAAAGTTGAGGGGCCAGGGAGGGAAAACATTTCTAGAGGCTGATTCTAAATTTATTTTACCTCCAACTTTTAATTTTTTTAAATGTTCAGACCTATACAAAAGTTGCAAAATAAGAAGTACAATCAGCACCCATATACCCTTCACCTGGATTCACCTGTTAACAGTTTGCTGTATTTGCTTCCTCTGTTTCCCCCTCTCTGTAGATAGATCCACACATATAGAGCATACATACACAACTACATTTTTTTCCTGAAACCATTTGGGTACGTTGCAGTCATTAAGACACTTTAAATACTTCCGTGTATATCATATAAGAAAAAGGGCATTCTCCTACATAACCATCATATAATTATCACACTTGGGAAATTTAAAATACATTATCTAATACATTGGCAATATCCACAGTTGCCCCAATAATATTTTATATGGCTTAAAAAAAATCTTTTTAAATCTAGTATCCTGTCAGGTAATCAATCACACCATTACATGTAGTTGTCATGTCTCTTTAATCTCTCTTAATCTGAAATAATTCTCTCTTTGACCTGGGCTTCCTTTTTAAGAGCCCAAGGCATTGTTTTGTAGAGTCTCTCAATTTAGACTTGCATTGTTTTTTTCCTTTATTATATTCAGGTTAAATGTTTTTGACACACAGACTACATAGGTGACGATCTCAGTGGGTCACATAAAGAGCCACATGAGGTCAGTTTATCCCACAGTAATGATGCTAAATTTGATGACTTGTATAAGGTGGTATAGATACCACCAAGTTTCTCCAGTATAAATATATTTTTCTCTTTGAAGTTAATCAGTGGGGTGACATTTGGGAGACTGTGTTTCCCAAAAACCTTTCACCTAATTATTTTAGCATGCATGTTTTTGGTGGCTGCAAAATAAATTGAGGCTTTGTTGAATACAGGAGATAGCCAAACAAATAGAGTAGGGGAATAGCATTCTAATTATAGGAACAAAGTCTTGGAGGAGCAAAAAATACCTGCATGTGGTCTGGTATGGCTGGACTATATAGCAGATGGAAGAGAGTGACTGAATGCATGTCCAGGTTCATCAGGCATGAAAACCTTTGCTCTGCTAAATAAAAAGTATGGAATGAAGACAGTCCAAAGCCATTCCAAGATTTAGGCAATGGAGTTACATAATAATAAATACATTTTAGAATGACCATTTTGAAAACAGTGTGGGAGTGGGATGGGACAGCAGGTCCTAAAGACAACGGTATCATCCATCTGAGATAAAGAGTAGATCAAACTATTCTGGTGATATAAGAGGAGAAAGGGAAAAGGCTTGGTCACCAGATATAAGACTCATGGTTGGCCGGGCGCGGTGGCTCAAGCCTGTAATCCCAGCACTTTGGGAGGCCGAGGCCGGTGGATCACGAGGTCAAGAGATCGAGACCATCCTGGTCAACATGGTGAAACCCCGTCTCTACTAAAAATACAAAAAATTAGCTGGGCATGGTGGCGCGTGCCTGTAATCCCGGCTACTCAGGAGGCTGAGGCAGGAGAATTGCCTGAACCCAGGAGGCGGAGGTTGCGGTGAGCCAAGATCGCGCCATTGCACTCCAGCCTGGGTAACATGAGTGAAACCCCTCCTCAAAAAAAAAAAAAAAAAAAAAAAGACTCATGGTTTTCTGGGTTGGGCAACTGTATGGATGGACGGTGGTATTGCTGGTGAAAAGGGGTAAGTTTGGAGAAAAAGATGAAATCATGAGGTTGGAATGCAGAACACAGTCGACCTAGTGTCACACCATAGCTAAATGCAACAAACCAATAGTGGTAATTTAAATATATAAAATTCCTGAGGCCAGTTCAGCTCTGAAGTTGAGTTTACTTAGTATTCAGGCAGTAAGACTGTTTTTCAGGCCAGGTGCTGTGGCTTGTGTCTGTAATCCCAGCAATTTGGGAGGCTGAGGAGGCTGGATCATGAAGTTAAACGTTGGAGACCAGTCTGGCCAACATGTGAAACTCCATCTCTACTAAAAATACAAAAATTTGCATTTTAGGCATGGTGGCGTGTGCCTGTAGTCCCAGCTACTTGGGAGGCCGAGGCAGGAGAATTGCTTGAACCTGGGAGGTGGAAGTTGCAGTGAGCCAATATTGTGCCACTGCATTCCAACCTGGGTGACAGAGTGAGACTTTGTAGAAAGTCTCTAAATTTAGACTTGCACAGTTTTTTTTCCCTTTATCATATTCAGGTTAAATGTTTTTGACACATAGACTACACAGGTGATGTTGATCTCAGTGAGTCACAGCAAAGCCACATGATGTCAGTTTATCCCACAGTAACGATGCTAAATTTGATCACCTGTATAAGGTGGTATAGATAAGGTGAAAAGGAGTAGGTCTTTTTCTTTCTTTTTTTTTTTTTTTTTTTTTTTTTGAGACGGAGTTTTACTCTTGTTGCCCAGGCTGGAGTGCAATGGTGCGATCTCGGCTCACCGCAACCTCCGCCTCCTGGGTTCAGGCAATTCTCTTGCTTCAGCCTCCCGAGTAGCTGGGATTACAGGCACGCGCCACCATGCCCAGCTAATTTTTTGTATTTTTAGTAGAGACGGGGTTTCACCATGATGACCAGGATGGTCTCGATCTCTTGACCTCGTGATCCACCCGCCTTGGCCTCCCAAAGTGCTGGGATTACAGGCGTGAGCCACCGCGCCCAGCCAGGAGTAGGTCTTTTTCAAAAAAAAAAAAAAGAAAAAAGAAAAAAAGACGGCTTTTTAGAAAGATCCATGACACTGGAAACCACCTTTATTATTATTAAAAGAAAGTAGTGGGAGGCCAGGCGCAGTGGCTCACGTCTGTAATCCCAGAACTCTGGGATTCCGAGGTGGGTGGATCACGAGGTCAAGAGATCAAAACCATCCTGGCCAACATGATGAAACCCTGTCTCTACTAAAAACACAAAAATTAGCTGGGTATGGTGGTAGGTACACTCCTGTAGTCCCAGCTACCCAGGAGGCTGAGGCAGGAGAATCGCTTGAACTTGGAAGGCAGAGATTGCAGTGAGTGGAGATTACGCCACTGCATTCCAGCCTGGTGACAGAGCAAGGCTTCGTCAAAAAAAGCAATTACTTTTGCACCAACCCAGTGTTTCCAGTAACTGTGTCCTGTGCTGTCCCTAGGAAACAGTAACAGGCCGAAAATACCCCCAAGATAATTCATTGAAAACAACTTTGAGATAAATTCTAAAATCCTAGGCTGTGTAACATTGGACAAGTCATGTAACTTTTCTAGACCTCAATTTCCTCATTTATAAAACCTGGATGACACCTATTCTACTTCCTTCATAGAGTTTTGAGAGAGTCAAATAAGTTAATGCATGTAAAAGCAACTTATAAAGTGTCAATTGCTACATAACACATAATTTGTTATACATTTTGGAAAATAGTGGCCTAAACCTACCTCTTGAGCCTTTGAAACTGGAAATGAGACTGAACAGAATGTTGACAGTTTACTTCTGTCAGGCTTCTTGATATGAGTATAGAAACTATTGGCCTGTGGCCTTATCATATCATGTACAGAACATTACTGTAACTTGAGAAATCATACATGCACTCCTCAGACAAGCCTCTTCTTCCTTCACACCTCCAACACTCTCCCTTTCAGTGCCATCCAGGGTCCAGCTTCAGCTCTGATCTTGATCTGTGCCAAGCTAGTGTAAATGAGACCTTTCCCAAACTTCATGCATTGACCAAGGTGAAGATTATTGGCATATTGTTTACCTCCACCAAAGCAAAATTTTACTTACATGGTACTGATTTCTCTCTCTCATTTCTCCTTCACTTGATCTTTACCACCACTCACAGAGCTCTGAGTCAGCATCCAACCGTAAATGATGACCTGCCAAATCGTATCATCTCTGGCCTGGTGAAAGTGAAAGGAAACGTGAAGGAATTCACAGAGACAGCTGCCATATTTGAGGATGGCTCCAGGGAGGATGACATTGATGCTGTCATCTTTGCGACAGGCTATACCTTTGCCTTTCCTTTTCTGGAAGATTCTGTCAAAGTAGTCAAAAACAAGATATCCTTGTATAAAAAGGTCTTCCCTCCCAACCTGGAGAGGCCAACTCTTGCATTCATAGGCTTGATTCAGCCCTTAGGAGCCATTATGCCCATTTCAGAGCTCCAAGGACGCTGGGCCACTCAGGTATTTAAAGGTAAGTGACCATGCAAATAGACTACTTAATTACTTGGTGCTATGTTTACCTCTGTTTAGGTACTTGTTTTTAAATAGCTACAGACAGCATGTATGATTACAGCAGTGCCTAGCACAAAGTTGGTACAGAGAAATCTATTTTTGACTGAATCTAAAGTAGCAATTTATAACCATGGACATACATCATACCTGGGAAAGTTTTCCAAGCTATGCATGCTTTGACACCATCCTTGTTGATGCTTATTTAGCAAGTCTGGGGTGGGGCAGTTATAAAATCTTTGAGAAAAATGTTCCCCAGTGATTCCAATGTGCACTCCAAATTAGAATTTACTCATCTAGATTTTAGGCAACTGGCATATATTTGTGAAGTAAAATAGTTTTATCTTCTTTCATTATAGATACAATAAAATATAGAAATGGTATGACTTGATTTAAGCCAAAAATTAAGACCTGGTTGGAGACTAGTTTATAATGTAGGGTAGTCAACCTCCCAAATTCTAACTGTTTCCCTTTATTTTCCCTCTTTCAGTTTTGGCTGGGAGTACATGAAAAAAAAAAAAGGCGGAGTAGGTTTAATATGAGTCAGTAGAATGATATAGCTTCCAAAGAAATAATTAAATCTAGCATCATTAAAAACTATAATTTTTTTGAACCATCAACTTTAACACCATTGCTTAACATTACAATTGTTCTCTAGACTGGCCAGACCACACCTAATGATACATTTTTAAAGTGAAGCTGGAGCGCATTAAATAAGGAGAAAGAAAAATGGTTTAAGGGATTTGAAAACATGCCATCTGAAATACAACTGAAAAAGCTGGAGAGGGATTTAGCTTGGAGAAGATAAACTTCAGGAGAGCTATGAGAATTCCCTTCAAATATCTGAAGGAATGGTCCATGGAAGAAGGATTGGATTTACTCAGTATAGCTTCCAAGGGTCAAACCAGAATCAAGGAGTGAAATCTTGAGGGCTGCACATCAGCTTATCATTAAGAACAAATCTAAAACCTTTTTCCTATCAGCCTGTGCCATTTCATGATGAGACTGGCAGCTTCTGAAATTCTAAGCAGAATAGGAAAAGGACGACAAATGACTGGGTGCTCATTGGGCTGGGGGCAGAAGGGGTATGAAGTAAATTCAGGTCCCAGAATAGAGAGAAACAAGACAGTGTTTAAGGGTCCTTCCAAAGAAGAAATTCACTGATTCTTTGGTTGTTGTAACAAATTTTGCTATTGTTACTAGCAATCAATTAAAACTATTCAGTGTTCCTGTTGGAATTACAGCTTTTTTTTTTGTTTTCCCTAGTGAAAATCTTCATGGTAGCAGAGAAAAAAAGAAGCAATGGTGTTAAAGTTGATGGTTCAACAACCTTTCTAAATTTCTCCAAATTTCTATCACTCCCAGTCCTATCCAACAGATTATGTACTACCTGAGAGCACTATGCAAGTAGTCAAATGCAAATAGCCCATTAGGTTGGCCTAATTCTAGTCATATTAAAGTGACCTTTCAATTGGGTCAATTAAATGAAGGGAGAACACTTCATTAAAACAGGCTACAGCATCTTACTACTTTAAGCAACTGGGACTCTTTTTCAGGACCAAGTGAATTATTGAGCGGAAATAGAGAGGAGTATTTGCAAGCATTATGGCTATGAGATTAGGGGATCCTAGGGAAAATGTACAAAAAAACCCAGCTTCCTATGCTAGCAGAAGCCTACTGCTAATTCCTCCAGCTTTTTTCTAATACCTGAAAGGAGGAAATCTTCAGAATTCTATAACTCTCCCAGACTTCCAACAGGAACCCTGGTTTTTTATTCTGTCCATGGCCAATCTGTCTGCCTCCCACATTCTTACCTTTCTCTTCCCTGAATTCTCCCTTCGTGATGCCAATTTTAAACCCTTTGGGTTAGCCGGTTTTTCCCATTTTTTCATGTCTGCACAAGAAAGCCTGCCTCCTTCCTTGTCTGTCCCCTACCAAACCCTATTTTCCTTCTTCCTCTGTGTCTGGAATTATAGTTCTCTTGTGAAGAAAACACTCCTCTCTTTTCTGGAACACTGAATTTGCTTCCTTGCCTTGACTGAAATGAAACACAGTTTCTTTTTTCTTTGCCTCTTTTGCAGCTCTTCCAAGTGTTTTATTTTCACTCAGCAACTTTCTTTCCTTGAAAACCACATCAAGTTACACCAGCTCTCTGGATCACAAGAAGGCAGTATGTCATAGCATGGCATTCAAGTTCCTCCACAAATTGGATACAGCCTCCAATTTCAGGCCCAATCTTTCACTTGTCTTTACCATACTTCCTACAATACTCCAGATGCCCTGGATGATGTACCCACTAAGCAGCAAACACAGCAGGTACCCTTGTACCCTGTGCTTTTGCTTCCACTGTCCATTCTTCTTGGTATGCCCTCCCTTTACCCTTTATTTGTATAGAAAAGGTCTATGTGTATTTCTTCCCTCCCTTAGTAGTATAGTGATAGCCCTTTATGTAAAGGATGCATGTTTATTTGCCTTTGTATTGCAAACCTAGACAAGTGCCTAGCACATAAGAGCTATCTAATAAATCTCTATTCTAATAAATACCAGCTTAGCCTTGAGGTAAGTGAAGTTCTAAATTCTCTTGTAGAAACTTCTTATTTGAGGATCTCAGCTTATGGGCTACGTTAGCCAATTTTGAGTTATGTTAAAAGCCTGGACTGGACTGGAATTGTGGAATGGCAGCCAGATCTCTTCTCTCATAACATTAGCTATACACTGAAATGTGGAGGGGCAAGTCAGGATTACACAGATACAACCTGCATTAGGCTGACAGCAGACTGAAGGCTTGCCACCACAGAACTATAGTTCAGGCTCTCTTCCCCACCTTGTCTTGGATCCATTAGAAGATCTTCCTCACAGTTCTTCAACATTGTTGAGATAATATATACTGACCTCTTGGTATGTACCAGGCCCTCTGCTAGGTGATAGAGATGCAAATACAACCAAACAGAAAATCCCCATCTTTCTAGAATGCAGAGTCAAGCAAGGAAGACTGTATTAGTCTGTTCTCATGCTGCTAGAAAGAACTGCCTGAGGCTGAGTAGTTTATAAAGGATAGAGGTTTAATTGACTCACAGTTCTGCATGGCTTGGAGGCCTCAGGAAACTTACAATCAGGGTAGAAGGCACCTCTTCACAGGGCTGCAGGAGACAGAATGAGTATGGAGTAAAGGGGGAAGACCCCTATAAAACCATCAGATCTCGTGAGAATTCAGTATCACGGGAACAGCATGAGCAGCATGAGGGTAACCACCTCGTGATTAAATCACCTCCCCCAGGTCCTTCCCATGACACGTGGGGATTGTGGGAACTACAACTCAAGATAAGATTTGGGCGAGGACACAGCCAAACCATATTAAAGACAGACAAGTAAACAGACACTTAATGATTTGTTCATTCAGCAGATATTTAACTATATCCTAAGCAAGTGCTCCAGTAACAATGCAAAAGAGCTGCCATGGGAGCAATGGGCAATAAGTACCCAATTTTCCCTACAACTACATAGGAATTTACTAAAAGGACAAGGAAATCTTGGCCATGGAAGGGAAATAATCACTACTATTTACGCAAAGTTAGAGAAAAGTGACAGAACAAATAGGGTTCTGGGAACTGCAAGTAGTTAAAAATGCTGGTAAATAAAGTGTTACAGGAATGAAGGAAAATGAAGCTAGAGATATTCACAGGCAATATCAAGAAGTTTGCATTTCATATACATGGTAGATACCCACTGAAGGATGTTAACTGGAAGAGGAGTCAAATCATGTTTGCAGTTTAGAAGATATGTTAGAGGGGAGTGAAATGGGAAATAGATCAGTAAGAGCCTGTTGTAAAAGTCTCAATAAGACATCATGAGGGCTTTAAACTAAGGTAATGACAATCTAAAGGAATTGGAGGAGCCAGACTTAAATGAAATTTCATAGGCAAATCTGAAGAATTTGGTGTGACAGAAGCATGTTGGAGAAGAGAGACAGAAAATCTGTTCAGGTGTTGAGGCCATTCATTTGAATTGGGAATCTAAGATGGGGAGCAAGACATGGAGGGAGATAAGAAATATGCTAAAGCTAATGTGTCTAAACAAAGAAACACTACAAAAACAAAATTTATGAATTAAGACATAACTGTACCACAAGGTATGCAGGTAAAAAGATGTGTACATCTTTAAAAAATTTTTTAATTTTTTTACATTTTTTCACCCCATGAGATCTAGACTAAGATGTATATACATCATTATCTATCTATATATAGACAGATAGAGAAATAAATAGATGGGTTTTTTGGGTTTTTTTCTTTCTTTTATGAATTGGGATTGGAATCACAATCATGAAATAGAACTCCTCCTTCACGTTTCTAGCTCATAGAAGTAAAACCTGTGTTCAACCTGAGAAAGCTGATTAGAAAAAGAAATAAAACTTGTGGTTTTAGAGAAGTAATTTGGAAATTAACTTTAAAATGCATTTCTTTGAAGAGACCTATGATTAATCTTAAATGGAGCATTTCAGTATTTCCTGATTGATTTATGAAGATAAGTAATAATTCCCATGGCTAAAATGTAAAAACACATGGAAAACCACAGAAGCCTATTTCAGAGTGTTGAACTTCCGAGTTCCATATTTTAAGAGGGATATACCAGGAGAGTTATTAGAGTATGCTCAGGGAAGGGCAACCAAGATGGCAGAGAATGTAAAACCCATTATATGGGAAACTTGAACTGTTTGGCCTGATAATGAGAAGACTTAAAGGAGTTATGATAATTGTTTCCAAATGTTTCAAGAGCCGTCATGTATTAAGATCAAACTCTGTGGCTCCAGAAGGCAGAACGTGGTCCAACGGTACAAAGGCAAAGAGTCAGATCTTGGGGTCTATAAAAAATAATAAGGTTCCAGCAGCTAGAGCAGTCAAATAATTCTGTCATCACCTCAGATATAATTATTGTAGATACCCATCACCAGAGATGTTTAAGGAGGAATGAGATAGCCACCAGGTTAGAGTACTTGTAGAAAGAACGCTCGTATCAGGTAAAATATATTACAATTCTGAAATTCTACATTCCAGAATTTTATGAAATATAGAATATAATTCCAGTCAACCTTAGGACTGGATGTGGCCAAAATCTTCTACATGGCATAGTCCTAGTTATAGGGGAATACAACTAATTGTTTAAGCTTAGCATTATCCATACTGACTTATATTCAGCCTTTGTCTAGCCCTGTCCTTGGTGTATAATTCCTGCTACTGGAACTGTTTGTGCATTGTACTTAAGTTTATCAGTCAAGATTAGGTATTATGAATTCCTCTTGGCTTTAACCCCTACTCTTATCAAAGAAACAAGTTTAGAAGGTGACGTTTAACTTCCACAGGACTTTAGGCATAAAATGTGATTAAGATTTTATTTTGGCCAGGTATGGTGACTCACACCTGTAATCCCAGCACTTTGGGAGGCTGAGACGGGTGGATCACCTGAGGTCAGGAGTTCAAGACCAGCCTGACCAATACGGTGAAACCCTGCCTCTACTAAAATTACAAAAAAAATTTAGCCAGGTGTGGTGGTCTGTGCCTGTAGTCCCAAGTACTCAGGAGGCTAAGGCAGAAGAATCACCTGAACCCGGAAGGTGGAGGTTGCAGTGAGCCGAGATCACACTATTGCACTACCTGGGTGACAGAATGTGACTCTGTGTCAAAAAAAAAAAGATTTTATTTTTACTTCCTTCTCTTTCTGTGACATAAGGCCCCTTTGTTATCAAGAATACAGGTACAGGTGTGTTTCCCCACTCCCCTGCCCTTTAACTTTGTAACTGATTTTCCATATACTTTTAAGGCCATTTTCTCATGTCTATATATTTTTTTCCCAATTGAAAGAGTACATTAAGGAGGAGGCAAGTATTGGTTGGAAGTCAGAGTAGGGGAAATCTCTTCCAAAGCAGAGTAAGTACAGTAAGCTACAGATAGATGTTAATAATATACTGTGGTGGCGGTAGAGTAAGGTGTTCAAGTGGACTATAACCTCTTTGAGTACAGGAAACTATCCTGTATTTCTCTGAATTCCCCATAGCATAGTAATTGTTTATAGGATTATAGGATTATTGTTCCTACTGAGGTAATTTTACAGTTAAAATTTTAATTTTTATCTTTAGGGCTAAAAACATTGCCCTCACAGAGTGAAATGATGGCAGAAATATCTAAAGCTCAAGAGGAAATTGAAAAAAGGTAAGAAAATGTCCCAGGAAGATATATGGTTACTATTTCTACTTATTTTTTAATAAGAGAAATATTGTAATTTATTTAACTTCTTCATTTTAGCTTAAGGTGTTAGATTCTATCTTGAAGAAAAACTGAAAAATAGTTTGTGATGATAGAATGGCGAAATAGCACTAGTAGTCTGAATATGGATGAGAAGGGAGAGAAAAGTTTTAGGTGTTTAAAATCCTGTGCTTAATGCCTTAAAAAAAAAGTCACGGCCGGGCGTGGTGGCTCAAGCCTGTAATCCCAGCACTTTGGGAGGCCGAGGCCGGTGGATCACGAGGTCAAGAGATCGAGACCATCCTGGTCATCATGGTGAAACCTCGTCTCTACTAAAACTACAAAAAATTAGCTGGGCATGGTGGCGCATGCCTGTAATCCCAGCTACTCAGGAGGCTGAGGCAGGAGAATTGCCTGAACCCAGGAGGCGGAGGTTGCGGTGAGCCGAGATTGCGCCATTGCACTGCAGCCTGGGTAACATGAGAGAAACTCCGTCTCAAAAAAAAAAAAAAAAAAAAAAAAAAGTCACATAGGAAAAGCATATGGAAAGACAATCAGGTGTATTATTTTTGTGAGGATTACCTGAAGTGCTAGTGGAGTTGCCAGAGGAAGGAAGTGATGGTGAATGAATGAGAGGCAGCTATGAATGAATCACAAATCTGTAGGTAGATTTACAAGTCTGCAGGGGCTGCTTTGCGGGCTACGTTCGTGCGACAGCACACTCAAGTCACAGTGGCTCATGGTATGCATAGTCCTTGTGACCTAGGAACATGGTAACAGCTAGCTGCTTAGTGTTTGGTGAACACAATCATTTAGCAGTCTGAATTTCAGAAGTTAAGCTCAACTGCTGGGTGTTTTTTATTTGGACAAAGTGGAAATTGATAGTAAGTATAAATTTCTGTGGAAAAGTGAGAGGCACAATTGTTCCAGGCCTAAAGAGGTGGCTATCTTCAGCTGATTATACTAGCATACCTCTCCCTTGTCTGGGAGGAGGAGAAGGTAAGGATTTCTGATTTTTTTATTTTTTTTTGAGACGGAGTTTCCCTCTTGCTACCCAGGCTGGAGTGCAATGGCGCGATCTCGGCTCACCGCAACCTCCGCCTCCCGGGTTCAGGCAATTCTCCTGCCTCAGCCTCCTGAGTCGCTGGGATTACAGGCACGCGCCACCATGCCCAGCTAATTTTTTGTATTTTTAGTAGAGACGGGGTTTCACCATGTTGACCAGGATGGTCTCGATCTCTTGACCTCGTGATCCACCCGCCTCGGCCTCCCACAGTGGAAGGTAAGTTTTTATTTAATTCCGTTATCAATTCCAGGTGCTCGCCTATTTTCCTCCTTCCTTTCACTGCCAAACTTCTCCGCTAAATTTTCTAAATTCTCACCTTTTGCTCCCTCCTAAGCCTTCTGCATTATTAACTTCCATCCTTACTCCTGAAACTGCTCTCTTCAAGGTCATCTGTGACCATCTTCATTTTCCTTCCTCTCACTACTGAGTTTGATGCTTTTAAACATTTCTTCCTTCTTGGAGTACTTCCTTTTTGGGCACTAAATGATCTTATTTTTATAACTTTCCTCATCGCTTTCCTTTGACTTATTTTTGTCTGATCACCTTCTGATCATGGATATAATATAACCTTTATTAAAGGCCAACTATGTGTGTACATTGTTTTATGGGTTTATTTAACCTGCATAATCAAGGCAGGAGCTAGTAAACCTCTTTTGTGAAACTTTCATTAATACTATAGTTTTTTGTTTTTCTTTTTGAGATGGGGTCTCAATCTGTTACCCAGGCTAAAGTAAAGTGGCACGATCTCGGCTCACTGCAGCCTCCACTTCCCGGGATCAAGCAATTCTCCTTCCTCAGCCTCCCGAGTGGCTGGGACTACAGGCACACACCAACAATGCCTGGCTAATTTTGGTGTTTTCTGTAGAGATGGGGTTTCGCCATGTTGCCCAGACTGATCTTGAACTCCTGAGCTCAAAGTGATCCACCTGCCTGGGCCTCCCAAAGCGCTAGGATTACAGGTGTCAGCCACCACATTCAACCTCATGCTATAGCTCGTGACCTACTATTACAAGATAAATAAATACATGCCTACAAACCCTTGAGCCAACATGATGTTCATAAGGGAAAGCTCTCAAATTCTTTACTGCTTTACTTTTTCTCTACTAAATCTAGTTCCCTTTCAATACATTCCTACTTGACCCTCTATCAGGTCCTCTGAAATTCCATCTCACCAGTTCTACCTCCAATTTATTTTCTATCCTTTTTTTCCTGTCCCTATTCTTGGATTCTTTAATTTCAATTAGCTTGACTTGGCTTTTCTCTTCCTCTCTGTCCTACGTTCCTTCTTTTCATTACAGAAAGTAAAAAGGGAAAGTCACTCATTAGCTCACCAAATCCCACTGCACCACACAGATATCACTGTTAACCAACCACATTTTCCCCCAATAAGTCCTTTTAAATCTTTAAATCTGCACTTGGTGTAATCATTTCGTTTGTCTGCATTTGTAGGGCTACTTCCTCTTGTGGAATAAGTCACCCTCCATCATCCTTTCAGGATTCCAAATTAACACTGGCTGTGGGAAGTCCTACCCTGTAGACCTGCCATCACTACCCGATGGAAATAATTGAGGATGCCATATTTGAGAATTTTTGTGGTGGATTTTCTCTCTCATAACATCAGAGTTCTTTGTATCTGGATGTGCTATATAACTTCCCTCATCTTATTTGTATCTTTCACACCCTTCAAGAACCAAACAATTACAGCCCTCTTTTAACTATCCCATCTCCACATTTCTATTTAGCAGTCTGAAACCACTCAGAAGTCTCTGCTTCATGTTGATCTGTCTTACCTCCTTTGTAGATCCGAAGATCCTGAAGGACAGTGACAAATGTTTTCTTTCTTCTCTATATTCCACAGCTCCTAGTCTGATATTGAGCCAATAGCAGGCACTCAGAAGACAGTCATTGATTGATTGACTGATTGAATTATTGACAGGCCCTGATTTCTGTCTTCTCTACTTTAGGTATGTGGAGAGCCAACGCCATACCATTCAGGTAGACTACATAGATGCCATGGAAGAGCTTGCTGATTTGGTGGGAGTCAGGCCCAATCTGCTGGCTCTGGCCTTCACTGACCCCAAGCTGGCATTACACTTATTACTGGGACCCTGCACTCCAATCCACTATCGTCTACAGGGCCCTGGAAAGTGGGATGGGGCTCGAAAAGCTATCCTAACCACAGAAGATCGAATCAGGAAGCCTCTGATGACAAGAGCAGTTGAAAAGAGTAGTTCTATGACTTCAACAATGACAATAGGCAAGTTTATGCTGGCTTTTGCCTTCTTTGCTATAATTATAGCTTATTTCTAATTGTCCTATTGTCACTGCCCCATTTTTCATTGGGAAGCTTGATCTAGAGATGCCTTCAGAATCTGACAAGACTGACTCCCAGTTTCACATTGCCCAGAAATCTACTTTTCTGTCTCTTTCAAAAGCATTAATTCACTTTCCTTTTTCCTACAATGAAACCTATTGTTCATTTGTATTAATTCATCTCCCGTCCACTCATGATCCATCAGTCTTTCTTCTGGTAATCCCTAGACTGTGAGCTCAGGTACTCTTAGTCGTCTTCATATGTCCTTAGCACAGTTCTTGACATTTGTTAGGTGCTTAATAAATGTTTGCTGTTTATCAAATGTTATGGTAGGGAGAGTAAGTCGGCATCTGTATAAAATTGCTTACCCCATGTAACTCTTCTTCTGACAGGATTTGATTTTCTTTTAGCCCACTTTTTTTTCATATTGTAACTCAATGTTTCCTGAGAGATAAGAGAAATAATGGTCTTATAATATGTAGTTGTATGCAAAGATAAGAAATATAGATCTTAAGACATTTTGTTTCACTTGCTCTTCACTAGTGTGCTTGATACATGGTCTTTATTTTCTGAATAAATAAATTACTTTCAACTTCCCAGGCTCATAGTCATTCATCATCTACCATCTGCCAATGAGATCAAGTTGGTTGAGAAATTTGGGATTTTAAATTAGCTGTCCTACCATTTTTAATCTCTTTGTTCCCATATGAGGATCCAACAAGACTTTATCTTAGGAAATATAATAAGTAGCTTCCAACTGTTGCAGTATGGTCTACAAATGTGATTTGATTCATCTTCCCCCACTCTAATTTTCTCCCCTTTCTCCTCCCTTACATGCAGTCTAAGTAATAAGTATTCGAACAAGTCATTTATGTATTAAATCAGAATTGACAACATTCTGCTTATACCAGTTTTTCTCATCTTATAAAGTGTAGTTCTGAAAAACAGAGCAAACAAAATGGAAAGCAGGGACTTGGGTTTACATCCCAGTGCTGCTGATCATTCTATTTTCTCATCTGTGGAAGTTTCGTTCTGTTCTTTTTACATGGAGAAATTAACTAAGTGTCAGCTGTCAGGCACACTGAACTCAGGTGATGTTCATAAAATAGCTGTTGTATGTTTGTATTTGTGTTGCTGCCTATTACTTAACAACAGGATAAATTTGAACAACTGAAAAGAAAAACGTTAGAGAAAAACATTAGAGTGTATTATCTTTCCTAATATAAACACATGTAAGAGAACCAGAAATGTGAGAACTACAACTTCTTCTTAATTATTTAAGCATTTCAACAATTGCCTGCCATTTCACCGAATTTACCTGTGGAATGCCTTTTGAGAATTAGAGAAATGAAAACTGATATTACTTCCCAGGTATTTTGCTTTCCCTAATCCTTGTGATACTGGAGATTTATCATCTATTAAAATGGACCTAGTATTTTTAAATCTGCAGATCAAAAGCAAATTGAATGTCTCTTGCTGTCTTTTAATTTCTTTCTTTTAACATATAAACTTGTCTTTTAGCATGTAAATTTGTTGAATTAACAGTACTTTGATAAAATAATTCCTAGTTATCAGCAATAACTATGCCAGTTTCTTTTTTAAATTATGAGCATATAATTCTAAATTAATTGATTCTCTCATTGTATATATTTATATAAGGTTACAAAAAAAATCATTGATTAATAATTTTTTAGTTCAACCAAGCTAAAAGATGTGAATAGGAAACTGAACTCAACTTAAGATACAAAGCTCTTGTTACTGATGAATGTCTAATAATATTCATCAATTTACCATATCTTGTAATTATATTAAAAGATTCTATCATTTTCCTAATTATTTTAAAGCTGATTACAAAAATATATATACTGTATTCTTATCCTTTGCAATTTGAAAGGAAAAATTACAGTATGATTTGGGGAAAATTCTGTACCTTTGAACTGGCTCTATCTTCCTTTAGGGGAGCATCGCTACTATTTCTCTGCCTATATAAAAACTATGAAAAGATTAAAATCAATGGTATTTGTTTTAAAAATAATTATTTTACTCAGTGGTTGAGTAGTCTCTTGTGTATAAACTTGTATCTTTTGCTAAAGCTGATTTTATTAATAATATTTTTTTTTAAACTTAGGAATAATTTTATTTATTTCTTTTTTTTTTTTTTTGAGACGGAGTTTCACTCTTGTTACCCAGGCTGGAGTGCAATGGTGCAATCTCGGCTCACCGCAACCTCCGCCTCCCGGGTTCAGGCAATTCTCCTGCCTCAGCCTCCTGAGTAGCTGGGATTACAGGCACGCGCCACCATGCCCAGCTAATTTTTTGTATTTTTAGTAGAGACAGGGTTTCACCATGATGACCAGGATGGTCTCGATCTCTTGACCTCGTGATCCACCCGCCTCGGCCTCCCAAAGTGCTGGGATTACAGGCTTGAGCCACCGCGCCCGGCCAGGAATAATTTTCATACAATAAAAACTAACTTTTTAATCAATCACTGTACTACAATCAAGATACAGATCTGTTCCATACCTCCCCTTCAAAATTTCTTCATTCTCCGTTGTAGTCAGTCACTCCCGACCCCTTATCTACAGTTTCTGGCAAACACTGATCTGTACTACCATATAGTCTTTCTTTTTCCAGAAAGTCATGTAAGTGGAGCCTGACTTCTTTTGCTTCCCATAATGCATTTGAGATTCATCAATATTATTGTATATATAAAGTTATTCCTTTTTATTACTGAGTAGTGTTCCATTGATAGCTATGCTACATTGTAATTATTGATTCATCAGGTGTATTAGTCTGTTTTCACACAGCTATAAAGACATATCTGAGACTAGGTAACTTATAAAGAAAAGAGGTTTAATTGACTTATAGTTCTGCATAGCTGGGGAGGCCTTCAGAAAGTCACAGTTATGGTCGAAGGGGAAGCAAGCACTTCTTACATGGCAGCAGAAAAGAGATAGTGAGAGTGTGTGAATGAAGGAGGAACTGCTGAACATTTTTAAAACCATCAGCTCTGGTGAGAATTCACACACTATCACAAGAACAGCATGGGGGAAACTGGCCCGTGATCAATCACTTCCCTCCCTTGACATGTGGGGGTTATAGGTCCCTCCTTCAACTCGGGGCATTACAATTTGAGATGAGATTTGGGTGGGGACACAGAGCCAGACCATATCCTCAGGTGATGGACATTAATGTTTTTTCCATTTTAGGGTTTCTGTTTTTTCTATTATATGAATAAAGACATATATGTGTTTACAGGTTTTTGTGTGAACTTGCTTGGATGTATACTGAGGAGTGGGAGTTACTATGCTGCATGATTAAGTGAATGTCAACTTTATAAAGTAGATCTGATTGTTTTTTGAAACAGTAGCCATCAAGATCAGATGTTATACCTATCCTTGGTAATAAATGGAGGATGAAACTTGATGAGTGGAGATGGGAATATAAGCCTCCAGATGCCCAATTTAACCTGTCATCCTGTTCTGTAAAATCAATATACTCTTGCCCCATTCTCACATCCTCACCTCTCAGAGGAAGTGGGATCTCTTTAGCAGTGTCATTAAAAGATTGCATGTGAGGCTGCCCATGATATTTTTCTGTTTATCAGGCAGAATGGTTGATCTGAGGAGACCAGTGGCAATGACATTCTAGATATGGTAACATCAGGACAACCCCCATCAATTACTTTTCCTATTACCTCCTTCTTTTCCGTCCCTCTAGAAAGAAAGGAGAGCATTGGGGTGACGGCAATAAATCTAAAGGGAACAATTATACTGATACTGGTTAAGTGGATCTTGTATCTTTACCTACTCATTCCTGAATGTAAGGAAAAAAAAGGAATTTGGGACTAAGGAGAAGAATTAATTCTTCCTACAGTGTCACATTATATTTGTTGTGTCTAAAACATGCGATATTCAGAGCTGACTTTTATTATTAACTGTTGACTGACTTACAAATGCTGTTAGGGCAGAGCAGAGCAGAACAGTGTCATGGATAATCTTCCAAAGCAGATAATCCAAAAGTCACTTCCATTTAGCTGTGAAAAACAGTTTATTTCTCTCCTTAAGTGTTCCATTGGCTAACATACTTAGTTTCCGCTAATCTGATTTGACTACTGCAAGGAAATACACACCAAGGACATATTATTTGGCATGGTGAAACCACCTTGGGGTCAGAGAACTGAATACTATACAAGTCAAGGTTTAATGTATTATACCTTCAAGGGCCTTGCTTCAGTGTCCTACGGTAAGGAACTGAAGGGCAGAGGGAGAAAGGTAGGTGGAACCAAAAATGATGTACTCACACAGGAAAGATTTTGGGACTAAGTTGCAGTAAAACTGTACCTTTTTTTTTCTGTAAACTGTCTTTGGTCTATGAGCCAAAGAATGAGTTTATAAGAGGCAGAACAAAAAATGGGGAAGTAGTGAATTTGTTGGACTTAAGTGGGCTGTCAACTTCATAATATAAAAATGAACTTTTCAACAAATAGAGCTGCTCACTCAGAAAGGCTGGCCTATGTAACTTGGGGTTTCCCATCATTGGGCGTGTTTAAGCCTAAGGGACATATCTTGTTAGAAATGTATTACAGTAAACAGTATTCCTGTATCCTTCATTCCACAAATGCTTATGAAAAGTCCACTCTGTATATGAAAAGGAATCAAATCTGGATCTTCTCTCTGCCAGCTGTCAAATCAGTGCTTCTCACACACGTTAATGTGATCTTGTTAAAATGCACATTCTGAACCCTGGGGCCTCAGATTCTGTATTTCTAACAGGCTCCCAGATGATGCCAACGCTGCTAGTCTCTATAACACAGAGGAATAAACATTTCTAGTAGGGAATGAGACATACAAATAACTATAATACAAAGTAAGAATTTGTAAATTCCTTAGAGATTTCAGTAATTGTCATAAAAAACCTGGATACCTCCCAACCCTAGGGCTGTCTTTGCCCTTTTTATACCTTTAGTGTTCCTTCTGATGTTTTCGGTGTTGCTCTCTTCCTGAATTTTCTCTCTTCTGAGGTTTTTCACTGTGTATGCTGTTTCTTAGCCTAGGAGAGTCTTTTAGTTCTTCTCCTAAGACTAACATTTTACTAATTTGTCAAGGCTATCTCCTAAACACTCCATCTTGAATTCTTCCCTGCGACCCCAGTCGGGCTGACAGTTCCTTCCTTGTCGCTCCCCATAGAACAACTTTTCTGTTTTGAGACGGAGTCTTGCTCTGTAGCCAGGCTGGACTGGAGTGCAATGGCGCGATCTCGGCTCACTGCAACCACCGCCTCCCGGGTTCAAGCGATTCTCCTGTCTCAGCCTCCTGAGTAGCTGGGACTGCAGGCCCGCGCCACCACGCCCAGCTAATTTTTGTATTTTTAGTAGAGACGGGGTTTCACCATGTTGGCCAGGATGGTCTTGATCTCCTGACATCGTCATCCGCCTGCCTCGGCCTCCCAAAGTGTTTGATTACAGGCGTGAGCCACCGCGCCGGGAGCAACGACCACTGCTTCCTTCTGCCTGGAGCTGGAAGTCCGTTTTCTTCTTCCCTATGAGGGTCCCGCCTCTCAGGTCGCCAGGCACACAGATGCTGCCCAGAAAACGCGCTGGCGCACCTGAGGCCGGGTGGAAAGCCGCGCCGCTCCTCCAGGCACCGAGCACCGGAGTCCAGGGATGCGGCCTCCGAGTGTCATTTGGGGACGTCCCCTCCGCCGGGTGGTCTCAGGGGCCCAGCGGTCCAGCCATCCCGGGCGCAGCCTCGCCAGGCTTCACAGGCCCCGCCTGGCGCCCCCTCCTGGCGTTAGAGGCTGCGCGCGACTGCCCACCATCGAGGCGGCGGCTAGAGAGGCCGGCGGGCCCCGGGCGCCGCGGCTGAGGGCCGCAGGGAACGCGCACGGGGCGGGCTCCGCGCCGCCGGCCTTGTAGCCATTTTAGGAGGAATCGCTGATCGGCAGCGTGGGGTGCGGCTTCAATTTCAATAACTTTATTGGTGGTGTGACTTGCAGAACAGCCATCACGTCAGTGGCCCCTGGAGGAGTGAGAGCTTCGCCCGAGGTGACTGGGTAGGGGTGCCCCTGGCAGTGAGTGCGGCGGGGACGCGGGGGGCGTCCCGATAGCAGGGCTCCCGAGCTAGGGGCAGCGAGGGCGCCGGGGCATTTGCAGGCGTCCCCGCAGGCCGGGAGAGAGGGCTCCGGGGCTCCGCGTCCCTGGGGCGGGGAATCCCTTGCCAGGTCCCACGGCGCAGGGGCGGGGCTGCGGAGCGCCCCTGACGCGGCGGCTGGGGTGTTCACCGCCAGGTGTTGTTCCCCGCCGTAGGTGGTCCCCGCCGAGCTGCAGCCATGGGAAACACCGCCAGCGACCGGGTGTCCGGGGACCGCCACGGCGCCAAGGCTGCACGCGCCGAGGGCGCCGGCGGCCATGCCCCGGGGAAGGAGCACAAGATCATGGTGGGAAGCACGGACGACCCCAGCGTGTTCAGCCTGCCCGACTCCAAGGTACGCGTCCCACGCCCCCAGCTGGTGGCGGTGCTGCAGCGGGTTCGTTTCCGGGCTCCTGTTCCCTTTCTCGGTTCTTTCCTACGGGGTACTGAACCGGGCTGTGGTTTTTTGAATTAAAGGGATTTTTCGGGGACAGAGGTGTTGGATGGTAATTCCTCTTGCAGTGCCGCCTCAAAATTATAGAGGAGGAGTTTTTGTTTTCCTGGTGTTCTGACTAATCTGTTGGCCACAGTTTTAGGATGGGGACAATAGACAGCCCCCCCTCCCCACCTTGGTTTTTCCTAACATGCACGAGTGCTCTCTTCTATAGCGTTGTTGAATCTGTAGTTTGTAAGCTCTGGTGCAAAACTTCAGAGGGTAGGTTGCAGGAGCTGCTGACCATAGGCGGTAGTTTCTCACCTTTGCCTTGAGGTGGCTAAATGAGTTTCTTTTTTTCTGAAAATGTCTGTATCAGTATCATTTTTGCCCTTCTAGCCGTTCTGCTCTCGTAATCTCTTCCCTTTTGGCACGGCTGTGAGCAGCGACTACTTGCTAATGGAATATTTTCCCCTAGTCTTGGAGACCAATTAAGGACATCATTTGGCTGACTGCTTAATTTTTGTCCCATACTTTATAGTTGTGGTGGTTGAGGTTGTCCCACTTTCACGTTCCGCTGCTGCTCCTCAGGTGGGAGAGCAGATGATTCCACGACTTGTTTACTCCCCAGTGGTACTTCAAAATGTTGCGTGGCTAAAAATCGACAACCCAAAGCTTCCCTGAAGACCTTGCTCTCAATTCCAAGGACTTTCAGGAAGAGGGCAACTTATTTTCACTCTGTAAGAAAGGACAGATGGAGCTGATAGCAGGGGTTACCATTCTGATGTTTCTAATCGCTTTTAGGGTTGTCAGCATGAGATATATGTAATTCCTCCAAGTAGGCTGACGGGATGAGATGGAAAAAGGGAGGGCTTGAGGAGATTGGGGTGTGTTTGATGTTTCTTATCATTTCATCACTTCCCAAGGAACTGGGGCTTTAGAGAGTGAATACAGTATTATTTGCCATATTGGTAGCGCATGGAATTTGGATTCTATCCTTGGATCTCAATTGATAACATAATCACAGCTGGGCGCAGTGGCACAGGCCTGTAATTCCTCACTTTGGGAGGCCGAGGCGGTCGGATCCTTTGAGGTCAGGAGTTCGAGACCAGCCTGACCAACATGGTGAAACCCTGTCTCTACTAAAAATACAAAAACAATTAGCTGGGCGTTGTGGGGCATGCCTGTCGTCCCAGCTACTCGGGAGGCTGAGGCAGGAGAGTCACTTGCGAAGGTGGCCGTGGTTGCAGTGAGTCTAGATGGAACCACTGCACTTGCTTTCCAGCCTGGGCGACAGAGTGAGACTCTGTCTCAAAAAACAAAGAAACAAAAATCACAGACAGAGAAGTGAGAGTGATTAAAAGGAGCATTTCTTGGGGTTTATTATCCATTCTTTTCTTCCACTGAGAATTTATTCTGTATCATTGGGGCTTTCTACAAGCCATCTGACTTCATTTCTTCAGAGCTTTCTAAAGGTGATCTGCCTCATTGTATTTTTACCCTTTTCCTATGTTGATGACTCAGGATTTAAATACAGTGTATTTGTCAAACTGTGACTGCAGTAATTGGTGTCCTGATTAAAAGCCAGGTTGCTCTGTCTGATTTGGGGCCTATTCTGGATTATTTTTATCTCTCACCTCAGTCTTGCCTTTTGTGAATTAAGAAAATTATTCAGATAATTTTCAGATTGTCTGAAAATTAGTTCAGATAATTCCTAAGGTCTCATTTAAATCTAAAATTTTATAGTTTTCAATCTACCTTCTTTACTTCTAACCTCAACATTTTACTTAAACATCAAACTGTAGTTCTAATTGTTTTGCCTGTTTTCCTGGTAGTTTTGCTGAGTAACTTGGAGTAAACAATCTTTCTGCTAGTCAGCTGCATTCATTCCTACCACAGAAATGTCATGTCATAAGTGGAAGGGCTTTCCTCCAAAGCTAGGCATATTAATAGTTTCAAATTCTAAACTGAAAATCCTGCCGTAAAAGTAACTGATAGAAACAGGCAAGGAGGCCTGCTTTGCCTTGAATGCTTGCTTTTTTCAGTGGACTGGTTCGGTGGTTCTCAATCCCGTTTGCATATTAGAATCACCTGAGATGTCTTTAAATACTTTATGGAAAATTTGAAACATTTACAAAGTAGGAAGAAACAGTATAATGATGTCTATATACAAGCTACCCCGTTTGAACAATGATCAGATCTTGAAGGAACATGTAACATCTATACCCCAGTCTGCTATTCCCCCACTAATTATTTTGAAGTTTCCAGACATTATATCAAATATTATTTTATCTGTAATGTTTTAGGATCTACCTCTAAAGATGAGGGGTTTTTCTTTATTTTAACATAATCACGGTATATCTAGGAAGCTTTTTTCCTTTATTTTAACATAATTACAGTATTATCTAGGAAGCTTTTTAAAAATAGATTCCCAGATCTTATATCTGAATCAGAATCTGAGGGTTATTCTTAGGCATATGTAAAATTCTTGCAATTCTAACACAGCCAGTCATACAAGAGTGCATTGTTCTGGGAATATGTAGTTTTCTCTTAAGTCAATTCTTTATATAATGTGAAAGTCCTTTCAATTCTCTTTCTCTGTTTACTTTGGATTATCCTGCTACTGATGTCTCGTACTGTAGTTTTGGGGAATGTCAAGAGAATGTATGGAGGGGAAACTATGTCAACCATTTTGAAAAGAAGGCCCAAATGAATAAGCTAGTCCTTTTTTGGAAAAAAAACAAAAACATTATTCTGTTTAGTAATATTTAGGCTTAGTACTATAGAGTCTCATTTACCAAAGTCACTTAAACCAGTCTAGAACAGGGGTCAGCAAACTTTCTGTAAAGGGCCAGATAGTAAATACTTTAGACTTTGTAGACCATACAGTCTCCGTTACAGCTATGCAATTCTGCCACTGTAGCGTGTAAGCAGCTATAGGTAATTTAGGTAAACAAGGCAGGTATGGTGGCTCGCACCTCTACTCTCAGTTTCTCTGGAAGCTGAGGTGGGAAGATGGCTTGAGCCCAGGAGTTCAAGGCTGCAGTGAGCTATGATCACACCACTCACTGCATTCTAGCCTGGGTGACAGAGCCACGCTGTTTCTCAATAAATAAATAATAGGTAGACAAATAAGTGGAGCTGTTTTCAAATAAAACTTGATAAAAACATCTGGCTCACTGGCTGTCTCCCAACTCTTGGTCCAGAGGATGATAATGAAATAAAACAGGAGGTTTTTTTGTTTTTTTTTTTTTTTTTTTGCAATCCCACATACCTCATTTGATAAGATTACTACTTTTGATAAAGGAAACTGTATTTTCGATCTCTTACTCCTTTAGGTTCTAGAATTTTTATTCCTTCTCCTGAAATAATTAGTATAAACCTAGCATAGGGGAGCAAGTAAGATTTCATAGCTACTTCTCAAGTTTTAAGAAATCAGTGATCTGGTTTTTGAATTTTTACTGTTTCTTCTTTTTGTAACTTATTAGCAGAAATAGTGTTTATGAATTATGAATTTTGATATCTCTAACTTCCATTACAGCTGGTAATTGAGAGCTATTCATATTTGCCTATAAAATATATGAATGACAATTATTTTTTAATAGAACCATACTTTGTTTTTATATATTTTTTTCCTCTTAAAGACTCAGAAGTGTATAATAATTGCCTGCTTATGAGTTAAACTAGTAGTAGGGAATTAGCTTTTTGTTTTTTTTTTTTAAGGGAGAGTCTAAGGTGCTGAAAGGGTGAATGATGTAGGTAGACTCAAAAGTTAGGCTATGATTTAGGCAGTGCTTAAGCATAGGCCATTTGACCATTTTTGGTCCTAGGTGAGTTTTTTTTTTTTTTTTCTATGATTTGTTCAAACTCAGATTTAGTTGCTGATTTTGGGGTTTATATCCTTCGCCAAAGCCTAGCACCTTTCTCTACCCTAGGGAGAAGAGTGACATTTTAGAATTCTTGGGTCACTGTTTATTCTAGGGATGACCTACTCCTTCTTACAGCTCCCTGGGGACAAAGAGTTTGTATCATGGCAGCAGGATTTGGAGGACTCCGTAAAGCCCACACAGCAGGCCCGGCCCACTGTTATCCGCTGGTCTGAAGGAGGCAAGGAGGTCTTCATCTCTGGGTCCTTCAACAATTGGAGCACCAAGATTCCACTGATTAAGAGGTGAAGACAAGTGTCTTGGATGAATCTAAGGGTCCAGGAATAGAGACCTAGTTTCTTTTCTCAGAAGAGAAACCCCGCTGGACTACTTTTCCCCACTGCTAAGGACTCTCTCTAGAACGCGCCCTTTTCTGTGGCCACTTAGTATATCTGTGGGATTTTAAACTTCATAGTGAGTCAGAGATGTTTTACCCCTTAGAATATGATTGCCTCAGAGGGATTCATAATAGCTTTGTGGCTACATTCTTTAGGGCTGTGTTATACAAGTCCTGGCTATGCTTGTGGGAAGTCTTCTGCAACTGGCTGAGTCTTGTTGCTCTGACTTCTGCACTAAAGCAAAACACATTTTGAAGTTCTAGGTAGTCATGTTATTTATTGCTCCCAAAGCAATAATGGATGATTTAACTGGTTGTCAGAGTGGCCTATTGTATGATAGGTCATTTTCCAGAAAAGGTTCACCAAAATAGAGAAAGAACACCTTGAGGCACTGCATCCTGAACCTACCTGTCTTATTTGCACTGGTTAGGAGCTTGTTCTGCTGAAGCAACATAGTTATACTAAGGTGACCCATTCGAGAGGATTAATGTTTTTATTATTCTTTTCCAGATATTGGTTAAGAACTAACGTTGTTGGGAGGAGCTGATAAATACACGTCCAAGATGATACAAAAAAGGAGAATGGGTTTATACATTGCTTTTTATACCAGGGGATACAGTGGCTTAGGAATCTGGGAGATCATTCAGATGATACTATGATTGCCACTTGTTTTTTACGTTCGGTCTTCTAAAAGGAACGTGGCCTGTTTGCTTTTCTTTTTTCTTCTGTAGCCATAATGACTTTGTTGCCATCCTGGACCTCCCTGAGGGAGAACACCAATACAAGTTCTTTGTGGATGGACAGTGGGTTCATGATCCATCAGAGGTAAGGCCTTGATCTCCAAGGGTGACCATTGACTTAGCAGTCCCATTTTAGCTGTCATTTCTGTCAAGACTGATGGGCAGCTGCTCCCCTACACTGGAGGATTTCTCTCTTGATAAAACATGGAGGTGCTAAGTCTAATCACATGTAAATTTTAGGATAAAAGAGTAAGGTTGGATGGAAAAGATGGATTTGAAAGAGAGATTCAGTATTTTTTTCTATTCACTGTTTCAGCCTGTGGTTACCAGTCAGCTCGGCACAATTAACAATTTGATCCATGTCAAGAAATCTGATTTTGAGGTGTTCGATGCTTTAAAGCTAGACTCTATGGAAAGTTCTGAGGCATCTTGTAGAGGTAATTTTGTAGTATTTACCTTTCTTTGCTGTGTCTTTCTTGTATCTTCCGAAAAGTTGTTTATGTATGTATATATATAGAGAGACAGACAGAAAAAGAAGAGAGTGAGCCAGGGTGGAGGCAGGGGGTGGAGGGGAGGGGGGCGAAGAGAGAGAGAGAGAGAGAAAGAGAGAGAGAGAGAGAGATTGATTGAGAGACTAAGATTGAGATTTCTCCTGTAAGTTTAGGTCTTTTCTTTCCTGCAAACACCCACACACATACAGACACTAACAAGTCTCATGGTATAATGTTTACCTTATTACATGTGATATACTCCATTTGCTACGTTATCTTTTATAACTCACTAATGGGCTGCAGCCCATAGCTTGAAAAGCTATTTCTAGTGATATTTCAGGTTTTCCACTAACCTTCGACGATATTACCCAGCAGAGGTGATACACGTCTGTAGTTTGTCCCATGTGCCCCATCTTAATCCTGCCGGTTTGAGAGCTCAGTTAGTGGTTTCATGATTTTTATGAGGCCCTAAAAGTGTGAAAGAAAAAAAAAAAGGGTTAAAAAAAAACAAAAAATGAACCACAGCCTGGGCAATATGGCAAGACCCATCTCTACATAAAATTTTTAAAAATCAGCTGAGTGTAGTGGCACATGCCTGTGGTCCCAACAACTTGGGAGGCAGAGGTTGGGAGGATTGCTTGAGCCTAGGAGGTTGAGGCTACAGCGAACCATGTTTAAGCCTCCGCACTCCAGCCTAGGCAACAGAGCGCGGTCCCGCCTCAAAAACAAGACACCCCCATCCCCAACAACAGTTGTGTTGTAGATAATTGAAATTTTGTAAGTTTTTAGTTAGAAAAAAAGTCTTTGGTAGAGGAGAAGGTCTTTACACGTTTGTGTCCTCTAATATTATTTGATCCAAGACCTTCATCTCTACTTAAAATTGCTATAGTATCAGACAGTGTTTTGCTAACCACACCTGTAGTTACCATTTTGTTACTTTATAATAAGAGCTGAGACTATCTAAAGAATTGTGCACTGTATTGCCAGTGAGCACATTTCTCTCTTGTGAGTTAAAACCTGCCTCTGCTACTAACTAGTTTTGCCATCATGAACAAATCTCTCAACCTTTTCATTCTGAGTTTCTTCACAGTAAAACCAGGGACTTAAACTCTCAGTGATCTCAGCTGAGTAGGCACAGTACCTTAAGTGGAACATATTTGAATCTCAAGGGAGAAGGCTGGTTTTTGCTGTTTCTAAAAGAAATTATTGGCTGGGCACAGTGGTTCACGCTTGTAATCCCAGCACTTTGGGAGGCTGAGGTGGGTGGATCACCTCAGGTCAGGAGTTCAAGACCAATCTGGCCAACATGGCGAAACCCTGTCTCTACTAAAAATACAAAAATTAGCCAGGTTTGGTGGTGCGTGCCTCTAATCCCAGCTATTCCGGAGGCTGAGGCGAGAGAATCACTTGAACCTGGGAGACAGAGGTTGCAGTGAGCCGAGATGGCGCCACTTTGCTCTAGCCTGGGCAACAGAGTGAGACTTTGTCTCAAAAAAAAAAAAAAAGAAAAAGAAAAAAGAATTATCAATAGTGTGATAATCTGTTGAGGAAAGTTTTTAAAAAATTTTTTCATCGTATAAGCTCAGAAGGTTAAACTGGACATTATTTTTGACTGGTGGGATAATAATTTAAAAGGGTTTAAAAATGTTGAATTAGATTATGAGAACACTTGTGACTAATTTGTGTATTGTATGATTCTGGCAAAGTAACCAATAAATAATAGACATGTAATCATAATTATGTATAGAGAAGACGTAACACACTTGTGAGATTTCCCTCCTTTCCCTAATTTCCCAATCTACTGAGGTAATGTTTATAATCCATTTTGTACTAGGAATCTGCAGATAATGGATTTTAGTGTGCACTCATTTACTCTCTAGCCATGTATGTAACTTTAGGCAAATAACCAATTTGTATTTTTTTTTTTCTGATGAAAAGGCAATAAAAACTATTCTGTGTACTTCCCAAGGGTATTTTGTGGATCATGTGATGAAATAACAAAGTACAATACTTTGAAGTTTCAAGTTCGATATATTTTTAAGATATTATTTATTGTCAGAGTATTACTTTTACTTTTTTTCCTTACATGTATTTTTTATTTTTTAGTTGACACATAACAATTGTACATATTTATGAAATACAGTGTGATGTTTCAGTACATTTATATGATATATAATGATCAAGTCAGGGTAATGATCATATTCATCATCTCACAGATTCATCATTTCTTTGTGGTGATAACGTTCAAAATCCTTTCTTCTAGTTATTTTATTTTGTTACATTATTGTTACTTGTATTCAGTCTCTTGTGCAATGGAACACTGGAACTTAGTTCTTAGAATGAATTCTCACATCTGTAATCCCAGCACTTTGGGAGACCAAAGTGGGAGGATCACCTGAGCCCAGGGGTTTGAGACCAGCCTGGGCAACATAGTGAGACCCTGTTTCTACCAAAAAAATAAATTTGCCGGACATGGTAGCACATGCCTTTAGTGCCAACTACTCTGAAGGCTGAGGTGGGAGGATTGCTTGAGCCCAGGAGGTCAAGGCTGTAATGAGCCGTGATCAAGTCACTGCACTCCAGCCTAGGCGACAGAGCAAGACTCTGTCTCAAAAAAGAAACAGTAACATTTAAATAAAAGATATTGTCATAATATAGTTCTCATCATTTTTGTATATTCTATTCTCATCTGCATACTTTTTTCATTTTTCTGAGATGTAATTTATAGATGATAAGATTCACTCTTAAAGTGTACAACTCAGTAATTTTTAATAGATTCAGAGTTGTGTGATTATCACGACTATCCAGTTTCAGAGCATTTTTATCCCTCACATAACAAACCCTGCACCCATTAACAGTCACATCCCATTCCCTCTTCCTCTCAGTCTCTGGCAACCACAAATCTACTTGCTGTCTTATGGGTTGGCCTGTTCTGGACATTTCATATCAGTGGAATCCTACAGTATGTGGTGTTTTGTGACTGGTTTCTTAGACTTAGCATGTTTTCAGGGTTCATCCATGTTGTAGCCATGTATCAGTACTTTGCTCTTTTTTTTAATGGCTGAAAAAGGTCCATTGTATGGACATACTGTTCATCCATTCATTAGTTGATAGACACCTTGATTGTCTCCACTTTTTGGCATTATAAATAATATTATGAACACTGGTGTACAAGTTTTTGTGTAGACATATGTTTTCATTTCTTTTGGGTATATACCCAAGTGTATAATTGCTGGGTCATATGGTAACTTTATGTTGAACTATTTGAGGAACTACCAAGCTATTTTCCAAACTGGCTACACTGCTTTACATTCCTACTAGTAGTGGGGATAGCATGAGTCTTCCAGTTTCTCCATTCCTTTGCTGACACTTGTTATTGTCTGCTGTTTGATTTTAGCCATCCTTGTGAGTATGAAGTGGTAGGATTATTGTGGTTTAATTTGCATTTCCCTAATGACGGTTATATACATTTTGTCATTGTTGCAATCGTTGTATCCGTAGTCGTAGGAGTTTATAAGCTTGTTGTTTGGCTGGAAAAAAGAAAAAAAATCTAATCTTTTCACATTGTTTGAAAGTTACAAGGCATCTTCACATCCATTACCTAATTTGATTTCCTCAAAAATATCATGAAATAAGGCAAAGATTATTTTTATTTTGTGAAGAAACCGACCCTTGTGGAGGGATTCTTCCAAGAAAAGGAGTAGCTCTTCCCCGAGCCTAGGTCTTTGACTCTTCATCTCTTTGTCTGTCTCCCAAATCATGTTGCCATATTGAGGAGCTCCATGGTTTAAAACGTCCAGGGGACTCAGATTTTTCCTCTGGTTACCTTATAGCTGTAGATCCAACAGGTCACAGGTTTGTGATCCAGGACTTCTACCATATTTAATGTTAGCTGCCATGTATCGATAGCTTTTTCCATGCATTCTTGCTAATTCTCCAACTATTTCTCATATTTGGGTAAATATCTTTCAGACCTTTCCAGCTCACCTCCAGGGCCTTATGGTCAAGAAATGTATGTGTTTCGATCTGAGGAAAGATTCAAATCTCCTCCTATCCTTCCTCCTCATCTACTTCAAGTTATTCTTAACAAAGACACTAATATTTCTGTGAGTATGCTGAGTATTACTGGGGGATCTAGGGGTCTATGACCATTTGGACCAAAGTTCAGTAATCTTAGAGGTTAGGATTATTACAGAGGTGTGTTGAGATTATGAATCATACACATATCAATAACAATACAGATTTCCTTTTTCCAGTGCTGAGTCACAGCTTCTTCAGGGACTGACATAAAAATGTGTAGTTGTCTCCTCATCATAATCTAATCAGGATAAGAGCTATAGACTTCTGTTTGAACATAACATGAAGGAGTAGTTACCATTTGGGGATGTACAATAGAATTATAAAAGCTTTTTTTTTTTTTGGAGACTGAGTTTTGCTCTGTCACCGAGGCTGGAGTGTGGTGGCGTGATCTCAGCTCCCTGCAACCTCTGCCTTCCAGGTTCAAGTGATTCTCCGGCCTCAGCCAAGCAAGTAGCTGGGATTACAGGTGTCCGCCACCAGGCCCAGCTAATTTTTGTATTTTTAGAAGAGACAGGGTTTCACCATGTTGGCCAGGCTGGTCTTGAACTCCTGACCTCATGATCTACCCACCTCAGCCTCCCAAAGTGTTGGGATTATAGGCGTGAGCCACTGTGCCCTGCCAAAAGTTTTTTTGTATATAATTTATATCCCTGTTCAATCTACTTGATTCCTGCTATGATTATTTGCCTTGTAACACAACTCTTCCTTGTGTGTTGTGGGCAAGGCTTTTATTTTAGCTCTCTTAAGGAAGAGAGATGCTGAAGCTTAGGATTTCTGCCCTGGACTGTTAATTTTTCTAATTTTCTGTAATAGGATTGTATCAATGATACATACTGGAGAGGGTACATTATTAAAAAGAGATAACACATTCTAGATTAAATTTCTCAACATCCCAAAGAGCTCTGAGGAAGAGTAAGCTGTTTGGTTTGTCTGTGCATTAATTTCATTTAGTAATTTTTTTCCCTTTCTCTTAGTGTGACCCAGCCTTACTCCCTGAGCCCAACCATGTTATGCTGAACCATCTCTATGCGTTGTCCATTAAGGTAAGTGGTAACCCTGACTCTACATAGGGCTCCCTGGAACGAGAGGACAAGGGCAACATACGTTCTCAGTGGTTACTTTCCTGCTGTTTCGCTGAAGCTGGAGCTGGTAGTAATGATCAAATTATGGAAGAACTCTCTTTTTTTAATTACTAGGTTGTTTTAAAATCTCAGTCTCTGTGATTTGGCTGGTTGTATTGCCCTCTGATAGGAGTTTTTTGCTGCCCAGTTACTTTTTGGGTGACTAGAATCTTTATACCAGCTACTTACTTAAGTTTGAGTTCATAGTACAGGATTTCATCTGCAGAAAAAACAGGTTTAGCTTCCAGTTCAAAGAATGCTTTGAATGTGGTATTGAGGCTTTCACTTTTTTACAGGTAGAATTGAGCTACTTTCGGGTACCCCATTCATATATGCTTAGGGGCTTACGTGTCTCCTAAACACGAGGTAATGGAGAAATGTGACCAGATTTGCCTGGTCCCCTTTAACTCTAGAGTCCTCCTTGGTTTTTCTGCTGCTTTAGAGTCTGAGTTGAAAATAGCCATTCTATTCTGTCTTGTTATGTCTTTGTGGTTTGGCTATTGGAATAAAGTTATATAGCTCTGTGGTTATCAAACTAGGCTATTATCAGAGTCTCCTGGGCTTCTCCTGTAAAAGTACAGATTCAACAGTTCCATTCCCAGAGGTTCTGAATAAGTGCGCCCAGGATGGGCCCTAGTAAAAATACAGATTCAACAGTTTCATTCCCAGAGGCTCTGAGAGTAAGTGCACCCAGGATGGGCCCTAGTAAAAATACAGATTCAACAGTTCGATTCCCAGAGGCTCTGAGTAAGTGCACCCAGGATGGGCCCTAGTAAAAATACAGATTCAACAGTTCCATTCCCAGAGATTCTGAATAAGTGCACCCAGCATGGGCCCTAGTAAAAATACAGATTCAACAGTTTCATTCCCAGAGGCTCTGAGTAAGTGCACCCAGGATGGGCCCTAGTAAAAATACAGATTCAACAGTTCCATTCCCAGAGGTTCTGAATAAGTGCACCCAGGATGGGCCCTAGTAAAAGTACAGATTCAACAGTTCCATTCCCAGAGATTCTGAGTAAGTGCATCCAGGATGGGCCCTAGTAAAAATACAGATTCAACAGTTCCATTCCTAGAGATTCTGAATAAGTGCACCCAGGATGGGCCCTAGTTATTTTTTTAAGCTGCTTTTACTTCTTGGATGTGTAGCTGGATTTGGGAAATCACGGATACAGCTAACAAATTATGTGGTACTACGTAACACTTAAAAATATATTATTGAATTTAATTTTTATAATAATCTGTGAGATATGTATTATTTTTAACCCCTGTTTTATAGATAAAGAAACTAAGGCTCAGAGAAGGTCAAATTGCCAGTAAGTACCAGAGGCAGGACTGAGGTCCAGCCCTCCATGCTGACTTCATGTTCTTTCCTGTATTATCATCATGCCAGGTCTTTCCAAGATGGTCTTTCTCACCTGGTCCTCATTTCCACAAAACCTGTGGAAGTGTCGAGTGAATTTTTTACCTGCCTTGCTTCTGTCATAGTTAGGCTTTAGTTAGTCAACATGATTGATTCTGGAATATTATCATGTTAGTCAACATGATTCTGGAATGTTAACCCGAGAAGCATTCATTGTGGATAATACAGCCTGGGGGGAGGTGGAAGGACACACTGGTTCTAAATTGGATTTGCTTGGGTTATTTGGGATCTGACGGATTTTGCCTCCTGTAACTGCTTTTTGGATGTCATCTAATATGCATAGACTTGCCACCTCCTCCTGTGGTACATCTGTAGTCTGTAACACAGCCTGGGAAATGGTGCCTCTTGCTGTCTTCATACTGGTTCTGACTCAGGTGAAGGTGTTGATTATTGTGGCTCAGCTTGGTTCTGACCCATTCCTGATTCTCTCAGATTGTTTAGGTGGTTTGGAATTGATCCATTGGATTGAGTGTCCTTCTGAAGAGGATTTTGGTGTTTACTTTGTTCAAAGATAGAGGGGGATTCTTAGGTTCCCTCTAAATCAGAGAGGACTTTTTGAATTATCCCCGGGATTAAATGGAAATTAGACCTGCTTTGGGACTTGGGAATTGTTTTTCAGAAGGATTGTTTCTTTTTTTCTCTTTGTCTTTACGACTTTCTTCTAGATATGGATGCCAGGATATTTCTTTCTTTCTTTTCCTTGCTAGTTTAAAGCCCAATATTAGAATTTAAAGTAGGGAAGGGAGCAAGGTAGGAGACTAATATTTCTTCAGCACTTAAATGTCAGCAACTGTGCCAGATGTTGTCATGTAATCAGCAGAGCCACGTTAATGGTAGGTATTATCTTTTGCAACAATGAGATAAAAAGACTTAGACACACTAAGTAGATTACCCAAGACCACAAGTAGAATAATCATAGGAATCAGATTGGAACTGAAACTGATTTGACTCCAAAGCCAATCTTCTTCTCTTATATCAAACTGTCTCTGTTAAAAGTGAGTGACTGTGAAGGACTGAAGGCTTTGGAAGAGCTACCTACTACTGTCTTAGCTAATGAATTAGCTGCGTGTGTTTCTTTTCCTTGCAGGACAGTGTGATGGTCCTCAGCGCAACCCATCGCTACAAGAAGAAGTATGTTACTACTCTGCTATACAAGCCCATCTGAAGGGATCCCTTCTTGCCTTCAAGGATTCAGGAGAAGCATCTCCCTTGCCTTTCTGGACTGAACCAGTCTTACCTGAGACTGGAAGGCTGATTTGCTTTGAGGCTGATATGTGTGTTTCAGAGCCTCTGAGTAGGATGCTCTGCTTTTGCATTTGATTGCAGATGAGAGCTTTATGAGTTCACGGAATTTATTTTAAGAAAAAAATATATAAACATATGAGAAGAAGGTACATGGAAGCCTCCTAGCCCCAGCTAGAAGTATTATCTCTGCCTGTGGGTTTTCACCAAGACCTATTTGGGAGCGCTGCAGGAATAACTATATAGGAAGCTTTTTTCCTAAAATGAAAGAACAGCAGACTCTTAGGATCCTTGCTGGGCGGAGGTTCTATCACTGCTACCTTGGCTCTCCAAGGAATGGGCTTGTGCTAGACAGCTGCCCTACTTACAGCTGCCCCATCGCAAGGGCAGTTTTTCTTGCATGGGTTCTCTGTATTCCCAGAGTATGTGGCACAGTCTGTGTTGTTGGTATGATACCAGATGCCTCACAAGAACCCTTTCCTCTCATTTCACATTCTTCCTTTAACAGCCTCCCGTACCTGACCCCTCTCTAACACAAAACTCACTGGGTAAGTGACTTTTTATGGCACCTGAACCACCCCGGAGACGAGGGCTGCCAGAAGGTCTTTTCAGCCCAGCACAGGCCCAGGCCGCCTGGTAGTGCTTGCTTTAACTTCTGAAGAAAATATATCTCAGCATTCTAAGACAGGCAGAATGCAGAACATCTGCTTTTTTGTTTGAGTTTGGTGCCAAGGCTCAGGCTGTATTGGCAAATTCCCAAAAGTCTTCCCACTTGGCCTGGCCCTACTTCTGTCTTTTCTCTCTCAGCACACACTTCTGAAAGTAGGAGTGAAACCAGGGAGTACTTTCATGTCTTTCATCCTTGAAAGATTATGTGCTTGCATTTTTTTTTTTTTTTTTTATTTAAAAATGCCTTTTCATTGGTCTTAAGAGACTGCATTGGAGAATTTCAGGCTTTTGATAAATGCTTCTTCAAATTCTCTTCTCTAGTCTAGCCCTCCGTGGTCTTAGATTAATATGGCCAACCATATACACATCACTAAACACTGCTCTAGATAAACTGCTCAGGTTCATTTAACTCCTTGAACTTGATGCACCTAACAGGTTCCCTCATTTTAAAGATTTGCTAGGCCAAGAAACAAGAAAGTATTCCTATATTCCCAACCATGAAAAGCATCATGCTTTGCACCAAGTGTTAACAAGATCATTTTGTTCCCCGGCCTCTTCTTTTTAAAGGTGTTTGATGATGAAGTGGGGTCACTGATTTCCATTTGTGAAAATGGAAAATATTCAATCAACTTTTGGAGTTCAGAGATAAAATATTTTTGCCCAAGTGGCTGGGGCTCTTCCATTTTACAGATAAGAAGGCAAATATTCAGCACTAAAGGAGGCTAAACTGTTGATGAATGAGAGACTCCCTGACCGCTCAGATGAGCCTAGCCACACTGAAAGGGCACCTCCAGGTCAGGTTAGCTACCTCCTGTCTCCCATGCAAAGCGGACAACACAGTTGTCTTTGGGCCTGTAGACCTCTTGGGTCCCAGGTGTGATAGAGTAAGCTATGGGGTTGTTGTTTTGCTGGGATGCAAATAACTAAATGCTTTGGTGGTTAATTTCTAAGAGTAAATACTACTTTAGCCATCTGAGGCCACCTTCTGCAGCAAAAGGCTTTTGTGGAGAACATTTTATGGTCCCAAACACTTTTTGAATAGTGTGCCATTTAAAAATCCAGGCCAGAGCCTATTACAAAACTCTCAGGATTTACCGTCTTCAGTTGTACTAGAATTTTGTTTTTATCCAATACCCATTAAATAAGTGGGCCACTTAGGAAGACTCAAAATCTTGGTTGTTACATGAAATTTGTTATATTCATATTTCTTGTAAACAGTATCAAAATGTAATATCTATGTGTTCATGTGTGAAAATTTTTACTCCACACAGGTGTATCAGTAGAGTGGGGCAGGAAAAGAGATCTCTTCAATTTCTCTCAGGCCCAAGGCTTTTGTGAAATGGGTCTGCCTCCAGTGACAGAGGGTTTGGTGCTAGTGACCTTCAGATCTTTCTATCTGGAAATGTGCAGAGAGTGTCAGTTTCCCATGTTCTGAGGTAACTCTCAGCCAGATGTGAAATGGGAGCATACCAGCTGGCATAGAAGGGAATGGGTAGGAGGAACTGGGTGGTGACTCCTCCAGCCCTGTCCCTTTTCCATACGGCTGATATATCCCATGGTTCTGAGAGGCCTTGTCTCACTCTGCCTGGAAGAGGGAGGGAGAGAAGGAAGTAACCCAAAGTACTACTCATTCCTCCTTGTATATTGATTAAAGGGATAATTAATTTTATGCAGGAGAGAGTTTGACAGATTTTGAAAATGACTAAAGGCAAAAAAAATCTTTTTTAGCCTTTATTTTGCCTGTTGGAATTTTACAGAGTCAAAGTAGGCAGAACAAGAAAATAGCTCTTCACAGGGGCTGACCCTTAAAGAACTGCAGCATGGTTTTGGAATTGTGGGGAAGAGAAGAGGGTCCGAGCTGAGGAGTAATGATAGGAGAATAAAAGCTTGAATAACGTAGAACAGAAAATGTCCTCTTTGAAACAGAAATTAAATCAGACACCACACGGTGGTGTCCTTGGATCTCACCGTACAGAATCAGAGTGTATAACCAACTTCCCTTTCCTCTCTATTCTGCTTTAAGCTCATTTGTCCGGCAGACTTTACCAGTGTGTCAGACGTTACCTAAAACACATGGGTTAGTCATGCTGCTGGTACAGAGAAATTCCACAGCATGATTATTAGCCTCCCTTAAGGTTGGAATTGGATGGGATTTAACCATTCTGGGCAACACCCCTGAAGGGCATACCTGACCTCAGTAGTGTTGGCTTTTTAAACGTATGCTTGTATGGTAGAGAAACTTTGTAAAAGAAGAATCCAAGAGAAGTTTGTGAGAATCCTACAAACCCAGGCCCATTCACTTTGTTCCAGTTCTTTCTTGTCTCTTGTAGATCTAATGGGTCTGGGATAAAAACTTTGAAAAGTGACAGTATTCCGTGTATGCTGTTAAAATGAAGTTAAGTTTGGAAAGAAGTGATACCTCTAGACTGGGTTTATATTAATCTGGGATATAAATGAAGAAGACATACTAACAGAATTCCCTGCTTTTAATTGGGGAAATAGGGCTTTAATAATTTTGACCTCGACTAAAAATGATATGCAATAGTCTATGTTTGTGTGTGTTTGAAATTCATTCTGTTCTCAGAGATTTCTACATTCTCACATTCTAGTGATTTGGGGCATGGGCTTAACAGCAGATGTACAATGTATTCCTGCATTATTCCGATTCATCCTTAAAGCCCAGTTTTTGCTGTCTTCTACCAGGGCTGCTGATTCCAGTTACCCGTGGTACGGAGGACCTGGGAGGGTAGCAACTAGGGTCTTTCAAAACTCTTTGGATCTAAGCGTTTGTCTCTCCTTAAGTGCCAACCACAATTGGAGATGGTAGGACTGTGATCTCTGCAATGAACCCAGACTTGCAGAGTAAAAAGCCAAATCTTTTTTTAAATTATAAGAAAGAAGAAAAAAACAGAAAAACTCAAGTCTATTACTTACAGAGTCCAATTCTTAGCAATGGAATCCTGGGATTCCAGTTTGGGCTTTGTGTTGATTTGCTTTTCTCAATTGTGCTTCGAAATAAATAAGCTTTATTACAAATTAATTTTTTATTAATTTCAATATTAATTGGAGTTAACTTGAATTAATTGTATGTAGCACAGCACTTCTGCAGTAAGACGGGTGTGAAATACTAAACACTGGATTTTGTAGGTGTCAGGTTAAATGGTCAACGGATACCTACATTAAGTAATATATTAGGTATTGGTGATCTTACTTCTTTTCTGTTCCCCTCCACAAAACACTTACCCAACCCAGCTTGTGGTTTGGGACAGCCGAAGCTCACTGCTGTTGGTCAGTCCTAATCTCTGCATGGGTCTCACATATCAGACTTGTTTGAATTTTGGTAAAATGGAGCATGCTGATTGGTATTACATGGCAGCATTTCGAATGAGTGCAGCTCTGTGTCTGTCAGAAAGGAGAGCTACGACTATAATTCGAAGGGAGTTAAATATGTGAGTCCTCTTTTAAATGGTGCTTTTTGTAACCTTTAATGCTGAGGTACAGAGCTGCTTTTCAATATTTCATATAGGCGTGGAATACAGGAGTGGATTTTAAAGCTGCTCTCCGAATGTAATTTGTCACCGGACTCTAACACACCTGGAAATTATATGACATGACACATACAGAAATGTTGTGGGTTTTTTCCATAAAACTTTAATAAAATTATTATACAGCAATAATATTTGAGTTATTTATTGATGATGGATTATATTATCAATGTCAGTTTGTCTTGGTGTCTCAGGGCCTAAATAATGTGAATTGCAAAACAGCACATTTGAAAGAGAGAAATCTTAGATGTAGGGGACACAAATGATGTCCTTCTACCTATCACTTTTTCTCTTTTTGTTTCAGGCTCTGCCAACATTAACTGTAGGAATGCAGACATAGTCAGTGATCGGTTTTCAGCATTTTCTCTGAGCTGGTTGCACGTTTAGCTATCATCCTGTACTGGATAAGCTGAGCTCAGACCAGTGATTCTTAGCTCTGGCGGCACGTTCATATCACCCATGCAGACTCTGTAAACATTGATGCCCAGTCCATTTCCACCCGATGGACATCTCTGGTATGGAGTCCAGGCATCTGCATTTTTTAAGTTCCCCCAGATAACACTAATAGACATCTAGGATTGAGGACTGCTATCTTGGACCCTTCCTATTCTCTTTCTCTGTCAGATGGTATGCTTCATTGCATATGAAAACATTATATACTTTATTCTGATAGCAGATCATTCACCTCAGATGGCCTTGTTCAGGGCCATGATTATAATGTGATTTCTGTTTCCATTCCATCATTTCACAAAGCTTCTATATACCTGGCCTCTGGACTACGTTTTCCTAAAACAACCGCACTGTCATAAATTTGGTGCTTTAAACAGTCAACTGAGTTGAACTAAGGGAGAAAAGAGCCTGACAATGTGGAGTGTGAGAACAGGGGTTGCTGAGGGCATGGGAAGTGTAAGACAGAGGGACATGAAAGGAAGACCTGTGACAGTAGTGATCAACCAGAACAGTTCACCTTAAACCTCCATAGCAGGTCAAGAGATTACCTCCAAACTAGAGGTGGGAAGTGGGTTATGGTATGAACTCAGCCTCTGGAAGAATGTTCTCCTAAACATCATGCGCCCCAGTCACTGAAAACAAAGTGGCACCAGAATTGCACCAGGGCCCAAACTTGTACTGCTATGCTTGCTAAAGCATTTATTTCTGGCCCACTTGGCTTGGAGTCTTGTAGTATCTCTTCCAATGACCCCCTTCTCCCCTGTGTTGACAGTTAACCATGAGACAAGTGATTGTGGCGCCTCACGAGTCTCTTCCTCTCTCTACTCCTCTGTCCTTTGTGGTCACTGTTGATCCAGATTCACACATGCAGGTCTGGAGTACCATGTCCCTTTCTCTAAACCATTCCCTGGCTCCAAGGCATGTCCATTGACTGAAGATGAACTCTGTGCTCTCCTGGTGGTTAACATTCTCTCAGCACTTAGCTGCGTTCATGAAGGAGGCTCCTGTCTTGAGAGTTCTCCCTTTCTATTGACTTCCTAAGTAGAAAGGCAAAGTTCTTTGTCAGAAGTTAGAAGGTTTAAGGTCTGTATGCTGGGTGATATTTTAAACACAAAGTAGGTTTTCACAGACTTCTCAATGACTCCTGAACTAATTTCCCTTTACTACATCTTCCAGAGCCCTTTTGCTAGGGACAACTTATGATGAGGACATTAGGTAAGGACGTTGAACCCCTGAAAGAGTCATGGAGGTTACCACAGACCTGTGTACCTGGACGGGGTTGAGGCGTGGACTCTGACTCCAGACCAGCTGATATTCAAAACTATGACCTAGAACTCTTACTTTGGGGATGGGGGAGGGCTCTCTGTTACTGATTACAATCGTTCTGGATCACAATTATAAATCAGGTATAGAGATTGGGTAGTGGAATGGGTATTGGACTCAACAGAATCTTGGAAAATATTTCTGGGGGTCAGGGGATAGGCTGTGAATATTACAGATGTTTGGAAACATTTGTGCCAACCTGAAGACGGTGTTTCTTTTTCTTTCCCAATTAGCAGAGCTGTGTTCTGTTTGTCATCTGGGAGAGGGGTCAGTCTAGAGTTAGAATATCTAGGGATGATGTAAAGGAATATGACAGTCCAGAAATCTACCAGATTAAGAGCCAGTCTGAGCTCAGAGAGGATTTTGAGACAAAATATGGCATTTTATTTTTTGATGGAGCTGAGCATTGTGGCAGTAACCAGCACTAGATGAACTAAAGTTCAGGAGATAAGGTAAAACTATCCAAGGTGAACTGAGATTACCAGCCATTTTATCCCCGGGGCCCATTTGCTGACTTTGTGCATGAACTGAGGACTGACCTTTGCTCAGACAGAGGATATTAGATGGGTCAAATGACATTAAATACCAAGCAGTGGATCCCTAAAATATGGGAAACAAATGAGGTGATCCCTTTAGTTGCCCAGCTTACTACCCTGAGAGTGTTTCTGGGTTAAAACTGGAAAACCGAGCTTCCAGCCTGGTGAACTCCTTGAGCTGAGAACGTTAAGTACAGAACTCGGAAGAGTTTTGCATCAGTAGTGGAGAACAATTGGCCCAAGACTGAATGCTTATGGTAGGCAGAACCACGACCCTCCAAAGACGTCTACATAGTAATTCCCAGAATCTATGATTATGTTAGGTTACGTGTTGAAGGGTAACTAAGATTGCAGATGGAATCAAGTTTGCGAATCAGCTCACCTTGAGATGGAAAGATTACCCTGTATTATTTAGTTAGGCCCAATCTAATAAGTGCAAGAGGGAAGTCAGAGTGATAGGACATGAAAATAGCTTAACTTGCTGTTGCTGGCTTTTAAAGATGAAAAAGAATTATAAACCTAGGAATGTGGGTAGCCTTAGGAGCAAGGAAATGGATTCTCAGAGCCTCCAGGAAGAAACATGGTGGTTTTTAGTTCAGGAAGACCCATTTTGGACATACATTTGTATTGTTTTAAGTGACTAAGTTTGTTGTAATTTATCAACAGCAGTGATAAAAAATGAATACAACACAGCTAAGGTCTGATCTAATATCTTAAATGCAAGAGCCATAGGATCAATTTATTTCCAAGTAACTTACCTGCATCCTAGAACAAAGCCCAAGAATATTTATAGGAAAACAAAAATGTTCATCACCAAACAAGAAAACATTCGCCATATCGGACATCAGAAAATAATTATGGGGCATTCAAAAAAATAGAAAAACCGAAATGAGAAAAAAAATCCATCAACTGAAATTGACTCAGAACTGATGTAGAGGATAGAAATAGCAGACAGTTGAAACAATAATAAGTTTATATGTTCAAAAGCTGGAGGAAAAATTGAACATGTTTATATATATAAATATATGTTTGTTTTGTCACATGTCTGAAAGACCCAAATTGAACTTTATAAGATTAAAACTACAAATCGGCCGGGCGCGGTGGCTCAAGCCTGTAATCCCAGCACTTTGGGAGGCCGAGGCGGGTGGATCACGAGGTCAAGAGATCGAGACCATCCTGGTCAACATGGTGAAACCCCGTCTCTACTAAAAATACAAAAAATTAGCTGGGCATGGTGGCGCGTGCCTGTAATCCCAGCTACTCAGGAGGCTGAGGCAGAAGAATTGCCTGAACCCAGGAGGCGGAGGTTGCGGTGAGCCGAGATCACGCCATTGCACTCCAGCCTGGGTAACATGAGTGAAACTCCGTCTCAA
>NW_022437127.1:70470-83020 GCF_009761245.1 Sapajus apella | reverse complement strand
AAAAAAAAAACTACAAATCATGAGAAGAAAAATATACTGGCTAGGATGAACATTAGATTAGACATTGCAAAGAAATATTATACTTGAAAGACATAAGAATGGAAACAACACAAAATAAAACGGAAAAAAGGTGTAAAAATGAACAGCACATCAGTGAATTGTGGAAAAACTTCAAGTGGCATAATAATTGGTACTATGTGTGTCCCCTCCAAAATTCACGTTCAAATTTAATCTCCATTGTGGTGGTATTAATTGGGGCCTTTTAGGAAGAGATTAGGTCATGTGAATGGGACTGAGGCATTGCTTCACACGGAGTTTTGGCCCTTTTTGCTGTCTGCCTTCCACCATGTGAGAACACAGCAACAAGATACCATCTTGAAAGCAAAGAGCCCCTGTCACCAGACACCAGTGCCGGTGCCTTGATCTAGGGCTTCCCAGCCTCCAGAACTACAAGAAATAAGTTTCTATTATTTCAAAATTACCTAGTCTATGGTATTTTATTATGGAATAAATGAACCAAGACAAATGGAATACCCGAACGTGGAGAGGAATAGAATACCTGTTAGTAGAAATAGTGACCCAAATTTCCCCAAATTTGATGACCCCTATAGAGTCACAGATCTAAGTCACTCAATTAACCCCAAGCACAAGAAACAGGAAAATAAACTAAATGAAGGCAAATCCTAATACGATCTCTCCAACCCTGTTAGAAAATTGTAAAAGCAGCCAGAGGGAAATCAACTAGTTATGTACAAAGGAAGAAGGGCAATAGCAGTTTTGTCATCAAAACAATTGTCAGCTAGAACACAGTTGACCAATATCTCTTAAGTACTGGAAGGAAAAAATCCTGCAACCTAGAATTACTTACCCAATGAAAATATGTTTCAGAAAAGGAAGGTGAAATAAGAACTTACATTGAAAAACTGAGGCCAGGCATGATGGCTCATGCCTGTAATCCCAGCACTTTGGGAAGCTGAGGCAGGGAGATTGCTTGAGGCCAGGACTTTGAGACCAGCCTGGGCAATACAGCAAGACCCCATCTCTAAAAAAAAAAAAAAAAAAAAAAAAGTCAGCTGTGGCGTCACACACCTGTGGTCCTAGCCACTTGGGAGACCGGGACAAGGGGATTGCTGTTGCTTGCTTGAGCTCGGGCGTGGGAGGCTGCAGTGAGTTATGACGCAGTGCACTGCAGCCTAGGTGACAGAGTGAGACCTTGTCTAACAAAAGCAAAACAAAATGGCTGGCAGAGTGACTTTAGTTTCCAGGAAGATGGAATAGCCATGCTTGTCCCTAGCCCCCCGGTAAGTAGAACTAAAACCCTGGACATTTTCTATACAATAAACATAAGGAGACTCTGAAAAGGGCAGACTGACTAGACCTCAAGATGCAAAAATGACAGTTAGTTGTCTGCTCTCTTTAGCCCATGGACCAGTAAAGGGGCAGCTTAACAAGGGTCCGACTTCTTTCTTTTGCAATTAGATATTCAGCTTTCCCAGAACCATTTGTCCAAAAGACTGTCTCTTCCCCATTGAATGGTCTTAGTTCCCATCTCAGAAATCATTTGACCATATATACAGGGTTTATTTCTGGGCTTTTTATTTTATTTCATTGGTCTATATGTCTTTGTGTTAGTACCACACTGTTTTGATTACTCGAACTTTGTGTTAAATTTTGAAGTCAGGAAATATGAATCTTCCAACTTCGTTCTTTTTAAAACTTTTTTGTAGAGAAAAGTTTTTGCTATGTTGCCTAGGCTAGTCTTGAACTCTTGGCTTCAAGCAATCCTCCTGCCTCAGCCTCCCAAAGTGCTGGGATTACAGACATGAGCCACCATACCCAGCTTGTTCTTTTTCAATATTGTTTTGTCTATTCAGGGTCTCTTGAGATTCCATATGAATGTAGGATGGATTTTTCTATATTTGCAAATAAAAAAGTTGTTGGGATTTTGATAGAGGTTGCATTGAATCTGTATACCACCTTTGGTAGTATTGACATATTAGCAATGTTAAATCTTCCAATCCATAAATATGGGAAGCCTTTCCACATTTTCCATGTGTTCTTTAATATTTTTCAGCAATATTTTGTGGTTTTCATTGTTCAAGTCTTTTACTTCCTTGGCTAATTCCTATGTATTTTTTTAATGCTGTTGTAAATAAAATTATTCTCTTAATTTCCTCCTTTAATGGATAATTGTTAGGGTATAGAAACACACATTATTTTTGTGTGCTTTTTTGTGTCCTGGTACTTTGCTAAAGTCACTTATTAGTTCTAATAGTTTTTTTGTGAAATCTTTAGTATTTTACGACATTTAAGATTATGTCGCCTATGAACAGAAGTAATTTTACTTTCTTTCCAATTTGAATTCCTTTTAGCTCCCTGTCTTCTTATCCCAGCAATCCTCTGGGGAATTCTCTGCACTCTCTAAGGTTGTGGCAAAGACCCTTCCTTAGAGAAGACCCTGACTTACACCATCCTTTCTTCTCTGAGACATCCTCCTGTGGATGAGAATAGAATTGCCTTTGAGAATTCTCAGTATTCCACCCTCTGATTAGGAAAAAATGTCTTGTCCTATGTGCCTTGCTCCTACCTTGCTAAAATATTCAGAATTAGAACAGTTCCCACATTCTGATAAAAGTATGTTTCTGAGCACTTCGTTTCACAAGTTTGAGTTTCTAAAGGAGATCTTACTCACTGATTTCTATATTCCCAGTGTTTAGCATGATATCTGGAAAATTAATTACTCAATAAATATTCATGAGATAATATATATAAAGCCCTTTGTAAACTGAACATGCAGAAGAATATGATCATTACTATTTCTCTAGATGCAATGGTCCTTTTTCCTTAACCTCTCCTGGTCCTAAAAAGAACAGTTAAAGGTGAGTCTCTAACGCTTCTTTGAGCACTTTTCATTCCTGCGAATCCAGCAGTTGTTTCTTGGGCTCTGGGGTGTTGGGCAGAGCCTATGGTCACATTTTTCTCCTCTTGGTGTTGGTCCTTCCTGGCAGTAGCACGTTCCCATTTCAAGTTGCAGGGTCCCACTGTTTTCCAATCAATGCCCTCACTTTAACAGTAGACACCTGGCGAGGCTGTGCATGCATCTTGTATTGCAAGTTCACCGATCGCATGATACAAGCTTGTGTCTGTTTTTCCACAATTTCAGCTCTTTCTCTACAGGAAATAAGACTCTCATTCAGGGAAATGTTAGATTTGAAGTGCAGTGTCTGTTCTGAGGCTTAGAGACAGAATCCCTGGGTTTATCATTTTCTTTCATCACTTTGTCCACTGAAATTAGGAGCAACTAACCTCTTATGTTCCTTGGTTTTTCACATATGGTCAAAGATATTATGTATAGAGTCACTAAACTCCTTGCCTCTCAGGAGAGGTGAATCAGGAGTCTGAAATGCATTCATTTTGCATAACTCTCTAAACTGTTTCCACCGAGGACTATCAGTGTTTTCCATACTATTAGAAGTAGAGTCCTTAGCATTTTGGGGTTGAATAATATTAAGCAGCCAACTCCAGAAACCCCAAAACCAATGAAAAACTCCATCCTCAATATTCTGTTCCTCTAGAATCACTCTTGGTAGCAAAATCTGTATTAGTTAGGGATCTGTTAGAGGGACAGAACTGATAGGATGTGTGTGTGTGTGTGTGTGTGTGTGTGTGTGTGTGTGTGTGTGTGTGTATAATATTAGATGGAAGTTTATTAAGTGTTAACTTACACAATCACAAGATCCCACAAGGGTGTCTGCAAGCTGAGGAGTAGGGAGAGCCAGTCCAAGTCCCAAAACTGAAGAACTTGGGGTTCAATGTTCGAGGGCTGGAAGCATCCAGCATGGGAGAAAGATGGAGGCTAGGCTCGTTTCTCTTCTTTTCACGTATTTCTGTCTGCTTTACGTTCAGTGGAAGCTGATTAAGATTGTACCCACCAGATTAAAGGCGGGCCTGCCTTCCCCAGCCCACGGACTCAAATGTTCATCTCTTCTGGCCACACCCACACAGACACACCCAGGATTAATACCTTTTATCCTCAGTCCATTAGTTGACACTCAGTATTAACCATCACAGATGGCATCAATTGTAGCGTAGGCGTGAAAAGTTACCGCATTGAACAGCCCCTAAAAACGTCTGGAGAAAACGTATTTCCCACTTGACCCTAATCGTGACTTTAAATACCAAAAAATAAAGAGAACCACTGACTTCCATTGTCTTTCAGAGACAGGAGTCCCTCAATGCACTTAAAGTTGGAAAAATGGCTCTGCCTCTAGGGCCATGCAGTGAAACAGTTGCGGGGTCGATGACACAGGCAACGGCAGAATGGAGTTAATGACAATGGCCATAAGATGATGAAGAAAATAATTTGGGGCCTGTGATGCATCAGATGAGCTGGCTCAGGGAAACATTTCACAATTGTAGAAAAACAACTTCAGCGCATTTTCCATTCAGTAGGCACTACGTATTTATTCCAGGATCTTCATTCATTCTTTCACAGACTGTCTACCTATTGGCTTGGGTCCACAGTGACTTTTCTGAGAAAGGTGAGGGAATAGCACAACAGCACACACACACCTGAAAGAAATGGTGAATTTCTAGTTTTCATATTTTAGTCTCTGACTTAGCCATAGAATTCACTGCTATAGATCCTATTAATATTAATGATGCTTACAAATATGCAGATTTAAGGATATCTTATAATAATAAGGTATGGTTAAAAAAATAAATGGTAGAACTGTAGTCCAGGGATATTAATAGAAGTGGCAAATAACGTTACAACATTTATTTTTAAAAAAGAAGATGAGGTCTTAGTAGGTTGCCCAGGCTGATCTTGAACTCCTGAACTCCTCCCACCTCAGTGACCCTCCCACCTCAGCCTCCCAAAGTGCTGGAATTACAAACCTGAGTCATCAAACTTGGCCCATTATTATCCTACCATCCAATAGGAAACAGGTAAAAGAAGGAAGAAGCCTGGCAACCCAATCTACAGAATCCTATGTAATATACATACTGTTGATTGGTTATTAATCAGTGGGAATAAATTTATATTGACTTTTGGGTTTTATCACAGAGGCAGAACATGGAAAACTAAAAACTGGGGTAAAAGAGAAATTAATTTGAGTATTTCGACTTTTGTAAACCACAGACAAACATTTAAGAAACCACCTTTAAAGCTGTTTTGGTGGACCATGTTTTATCCTATCAAGGTTGAACTTTAGGAAAGATACATAATGACAAATGATTGTATTTGATTTTTTGTGACACAGTGTAATGACCCACTGGGAATGTAACCTTGTGACTCACCCAGGTGAGCAAGCTTGACATGGTTGCACATAAATCTGGGTGAATAGCTAAAGAGGCACTCAAATATGCTACACGTGTCAATTGAGACATAACAAACTGAAGGCCATTCATTCTCCCTTGGGGGAATGAAGCTCATACAGCAGAGGACTGCAGATTCCACTGCAGAATCAGGGTCCTGATGCTCACATACTGAAGGGTGTGGACTCCTTCTTCACATGCGGAATGGGATCTACTGGCTCCTAAGGCTGAGTATTCCACAAAGAAACTCTCTCAGCCCATTATTATTAGTTCTTTTAAAGATTTGGTCTCATTTTATAATAGATCATATCAGAAATAAGACTAACCAGGATCAGGTACCTACTCATGATTGATGGATATATCATTGAAGACCATCCCAGAGTCTCTGACGCTACGTAATGCTGGGACAGATTATTCAATACTAAATTTAAAAATAAGGGCTAACACTGGCTTCTAAGTTTCACAAATGTAACAGTGCACATAAACAGACATGGACATGGGAAGTTCTATTAACTGCATAAGTGCTCTTAAGGAAAATTTACTGGTGAAAATACAGAACATTTCACATGCGTTGGTTCACAAGGTACAACCTCTGCCCAGTCTCAGAACTTGATATGGGTTGGGACATTCGTCTTCTTCTAGTTGATGATAAAGCTCCAAGTGAAATAAAAAAGATTCTTTTCACAACCCCATCAAAAAGTGGGCAAAGGATATGAACAGACACTTTTCAAAAAAAGACATTTATGCAGCCAGCAAACATATAAAATAAAGCGCATCATCACTGGTCATTAGAAAAATGCAAATTAAAACCACATTGAGATACCATCTCATGACAGTAAAAATGGCGAACATTAAAAAATCTGGAGCCAATAGATGGAAAGTCCTTAAAAATTCTTCCTCACGTTTTTCACTTAGGAAATGATAAAACTTATCAATGTGCTTAGAGATCGTTTTCATGCAGAAAACCACTAAATTGGTTAAGCATGTAACTTCCCTAGCTCACTTCCAACAGGAATTGATAAAACTTGCAGATGTCCAACCCCAGAAAATAGGACCACCTTTATTTAACCCAGGAGATTTGGTGTCAGTAAAAACTCTCCCTCTTTCTCTCCTTCGCTAAGCTAAGCTGGGAAGGGCCCGATGTTGCTCTTCCTTCAACTCTCTCTCGGCAGTAAAAGAGGTATCGACTTCTAAATACATCACACTCAAGTCAAAACCTGAAGAGCTGAGAGAGCAGCCCCTGACAGCCTAGAGGAGCCTCCCAAATATCAATGTGAAGAAATCACACTTAAGTTGAAAATCATGAAAGATAAGTAACTAAGTGAAGGCCACCCATCTGACTCAGTGCCACTCCTACTTCACCAAATACTATTTTCATTTCTACTTTTTCCTCTCAAACTTCACTGCCAACTGTTAGAACTTCTTTTTAACACATATTTGCAAGGAAATTTTAATTATTCCTAGGATTGCATTTGTAACTTCATAAAACTCCAAAGAGAAATTCAATATCTTGGCAAGTACATTTTTAAATGAAAATTGTTATCTACTGCACCACTCTTGTGGGAATTGTTATATTTGCTTCACTATTTGTAAGAGGACTATACACTATCGCACCTGCAATGTTGAATTCTGGTTGTAAAATTCTAATTACTGTAATATTTTGCCTAATTGTCATCATTATATTAGGATTAGTAATCGCAGGAAAGATATAGTCAAGATTGTTTTGCTTAGAGCAGAAGTAATAGTTGCAGACAAGAAGTAAGCATGAAAATTTCAGTATTACTGAGCTTTTACTGATGCTCTTCTTGAAGGCTGATAGGACTATTTATTGAAGATTAGTAATATTGGTGCATTCTAAGTATGGAAAGAAAGTTATTAAAAAAGAGATTTTATATAAGGAATAATCTTGTATGATAACTCTTTGTCCTAAAAGAGTATGACTGGTTGTTTAAAGAAAGGATGTTTAGGACAAGTTAGAAAGTTTAAGCTTGTTGAAAGGTGCTCTGCAGAAGTCATGAAAAAGATTAATAAAGGAAAGGAAATGACAATTTTTTTCATTGTACTTTAGATTCTGGGTTACATGTGCAGATCATGCAAGATTGTTGCATAAGTACATTCACGGCAAGGTGGTTTGCTGCCTCCATTCCCCCATCACCTATACCTAAAATTTCTCCCCATATAATCCCTCCCCACCCTCCCTCCCACTATCCCTTTCCCCCGACTATCCCTCTCCTAGCCCCCTCAATGGACCTTGGTGTGTGACACTCCCCTCTCTGTGTTCATGTGTTCTCATTGTTCAACACCCACCTATGAGTAAGAACATGCAGGGTTTGATTTTCTGTTCTTGGGTCAGTTTGCTGAGAATGATTTTTTCTAGGTTCATCCACGTCTCTACAAAGGACATGAACTCATCATTTTTATGGCTGCATAGTATTCCATGGTGTATATGTGCCACATTTTCTTTGTCCAGTCTACCATTGATGGGCATTTGGGTTGGTTCTAAGACTTTGCTATTGTAAACAGTGCTGAGATGAACATTCATGCACATGTGTCTTTATAATAGAACGATTTATAATCCTTTGAATATATACCCAGTAATGGGATTACTGGGTAAAATGGAATTTCTATTTCTAGGTCCTTGAGGAATCGCCACACTGTCTTCCACAATGGCTGGACTAATTTACACTCTCACCAACAGTGTAAAAGTGTTCCTATTTCTCCACATCCTGAGGGCTGGAAAGTATTCCCTGAAGAAGTGGCCCATTTCATTTCTGCAGGGGAGTACTGAGGTTTAATTTCTCTTAAGGAGTCTTCCTAGATTAGAAGGGCATGAAGTGTGTGGATGCCTTGAGACTTCCTTGCTGTCGACTTTGCTGCCTGATCAGCTAACCTATTTACTTTGGCGATTCCATCTGTTCCCTTTTGCTATCCCTTACAGTGCATCCCTGCTATTTCTCATTGAAGGAAAACCAAGGATAGCAACCTGCTATTTTCTGGTGACATTTTATAGGTGATCCATTAGTGGTAAGAAAATGTCTTTCTTTTCAAATGGCAGCATGAGCATGGAGAACTAAGAAAGCGTACTTGGGTCAGGCGTGGTGGCTCACACCTGTAAGCTCAGCACTTTGGGAAGCTGAAGTGGATGGATCACGAGGTCAGGAGTTCAAGACCAGCCTGGCCAAGCTGGTGAAACCCCGTCTCTACTAAAAATGCAAAAAAATTAGCCGGGTGTGGTGGCAGGCACCTGTAATCCCAGCTACTTGGGAGGCTGAGGCAGGAGAATCGCTTGAACCCAGGCAGCAGAGGTTGCCGTGAGCTGAGATGGCACCACCGCTCTCCAGCCTGGGCGACAGAGTGAGACTCTGTCTCAAAAAATAAAAATAAAAATAAAAATAAAAAATAAAATAAAGAAAGCATACCTGAGTCAGTGTAAATGTTAGCTACCTTTCCCTTATTTAATTCAAGTGCTCTTGTAAGAGCTATTAGTCCAGCTAATTGAATGCTTGTGTCTGGGGAGAGATGTTATTTAGAGAGACTACTGCTTATCCTGCCCTATCCATTTCTTGCTTTACCAGCTGTTTGTTAGTTAAAAGCTCCCTCTAGAGAACAATAATTATGCCATGTCATGTAGGGTGTAAAGAGTTAAAATAATTCCTAGGGTTAATTTGGAGGCCGTTCTGAGTAGCAGAGCCACTGTGACATGGCTTGGAGACACGTATAAGCAATAGATCCTCCCTAACTGCCACCAGAGGTTGAGAAAAATACTGGATTAGAGTATTTCCTGAGATGCTCTTTACAGTCATGCTATGGGAAGAGGGGAGGCCTGGATTAGAGAGAAGAGAGATTGGCTCTAGTGTTTAGAAGGAGGTCTATTCTTCCTCCAGTTTCCGGAATCACCCCGGGGCTCCTGTGCTGTAATGGCACTTTGAGCTGCTGAAGCTGGGGGTTTGAAACCCAGGACCCATCAGTCCTGCTGGACTATCTGTGAGGCTGGTTCTGAACCTGGTGACCTCCCTCTGTGGGGGCAGTTTGATCTTCAGTGGTCTCTGCCACAGGCAGAACAGGGTTGACGTGGCTTCTTCTTGCTGATTGGGCACTCCTTTTTAAAGTGCCCTGGCTTGTCACACTGTTAGCAATGAGTGGTGCACCTCAGGGACCTTGAACATTGCAAGCCTGCAAAGCACCTACTAGAGCATTTGTTCTTCCTTTGTTCTTCTCCTGAGCTTCCTTCCCCCCCTTGGGCCTCCTCCTGATCCCTTATAAAAGACTGAAGTGGCCACTTTCAGGAGGCTCTCTAATGTGCTACCTGGTCCTATATCTTGGTTCTGTAGTTTCCTTTTAATATCAGGAGCTGCCTGTGTAAGAAACTTGTCCTTTAGAATGAGCTCCCTTGACTGAATTAGGGGATAAGGAGGTGTCCTCTATTAGTGCCTCCTTCAGCTTTTCCATAAGGGCTTCAGGATTCTCCTCTGGGTTTTGGTGTATAATAGACAGTTTAGAATAATTGAGAGGTTTGGCCTTCATTTTTTGTAGGCCCTCTAACATGCATATTAAAAAATTTTCTTTTCCGGCCTGGTGTGGTGGCTGATGCCTGTAATCCAAGCACTTTGGAGGCCAAGGCGGGCAGATCACCTGAGTTCGGGAGTTCAAGACCAGCCTTACCAACATGGTGAAACCCCGTCTTAAAAAAAAAAAAATGTTAAAGAGAAAAAGAAAAGAAAGAAATTTTTAAATTAAAAAAAAAAGTTTTCTTTTCCATTTATCTGCAGAGATATTGGGGTTCCAATCCAGTTTGTTAAGATGAACTGCTTCAATTCCCATTGGGAATGGTGTTTCTGTAATTTCTTCACTTTCCATATGTCCTTTTTTCCCTTTTCATGAATTATAGAAGATATGCTGCTCATCTTCAAAATTCTCTGCTGGCTGCAGAGAGACCTGCTTTTCAGCTGTGGTTAGGGTTTAGTTCAGGAGCAGCATAAGAGGTGAAACAACTGAGTTAAATGGTGGAAAGCTTCTATGTAACTATCAGCGTTGTCAGAAAATCGGCCTAAGTCTTCCTTTATTTGCCTAAGGCTCTGCAATGAGAAGAGAACTTGAGGGGACCCCAAATAAAGGGGATTCTCAGATGATTCCCTCAGAAGTTGCTTTTCTAATTCTGGAGAATTATTTTCTATAGGCCTGCCTAATATGAGTATTAAGCAAAAAAAGCTGGGTTGATCTTACAATGCTTGCAAAGGTTTGATAAAAATTCTATGCCCTTGTGCAATAAAAAATGAGTTGTTTTTCTCTTAAGTCCTGAGGTTAAAGGAGTTACAGTGTTTCAGAGTGAACTCCAGAGGGATGCAAGCTGAGCTTGGTTTGTTACCAATTTAGAAAAGGAAGTGAGAATAAAAGAACCTTTTTAGTTCCCCTTCTTTCATTGTGACCCATGGTGGAGGGGAAGACAGTGAGAGCATCCCCCCACCACTGTTTTCCCTCCTTGGTTCCTGGGTCCCAGCACTGTGTTACATGTGTGACTCCCCACGCCATGGAACAGATGAATGAAGTGATGGGATCTCACTCAGCCTTAGTTATCCACTTGCAATTGCCCTTTGACTTCCTAAAACTTGTGTGATCTGCCTGGCTCCTGAAAAAATGAATCTCTGGAGACACTATGTAACAGTTGCCTTTGGGCAAGGCTCCTTTAATGGAGGGAATGTGTTAGATTCCCTGCTATTGACGCCTGTGCTAAAACATTTACCCTTAGAAAATGGTTCCAGTTAACTTCATGAGTTAAAATCCCCTTACTAATTAATTGCAGTTCTCACTGGACACCGAATAGGTGCCTAAAGGAACATAGAGACCTAATGATAATATTCCTGCTGATGGGACAGTATCAGAACTAAAATTTGGCTATGGAGGACATTTTACTCCTAATTGTTGAAGGCAGAGCTTTCCCATTCACAGAAGGAGCATAGAGCCTGATTTCTAGAGGCATAAAAAGGGAGAATTGGTAAACCACGTGGAGAGGATTTTTATTTTCACTAGATGGTGATGTTGGCTTAGAAATACCATGTGCTGGTGAAACCCCGTCTCTACTAAAAATACAAAAAATTAGCTGGGCATGGTGGCACGTGCCTGTAATCCCAGCGACTCAGGAGGCTGAGACAGGAGAATTGCCTGAACCCAGGAGGCGGAGGTTGCGGTGAGCCGAGATCGCGCCATTGCACTCCAGCCTGGGTAACATGAGTGAAACTCCATCTCAAAAAAAAAAAAAAAAAAAAGAAATACCATGTGCTCACCAGGTTAACAGTAGAGATACTTGTTGCTTTGCTGACACTACTGATCTTTCCTAACAGAACTGTTTCCCTGAACTGCAAAACTTCCCACACATTGCATACACAGAAAGAATAGGAGAGCCGGGTGCAGTGGCGCCTGCCTGAAGTTCCAGCTACTCAGGAGGCTGAGGAGGGAGGATCGCTTGAGCCCAGGAGTTCTGGGCTGTAGTGTCCTATGCCGATAGGGTGTCCGCACTAAGCTCGGCATCAATATGGTGACCTCCTGGGAGCGGGGGACCACCAGGTTGCCTAAGGAGGGGTGAACCGGCCCAGGTCGGAAACGGAGCAGGTCAAAACTCCCGTGCTGATCAGTAGTGGGATGGCACCTGTGAGTAGCCACTGCACTCCAGCCTGGGCAACATAGCGATACCTACGCTTCGGAAAAAAAAAAAAAAAAAAAAAAAAGAATAGGAGCGATATTGACTGTGGATAGAAAAAAAGAAAAATTTTGCCACAGGATAGCAGGAGACCCACCACCATCACCTGAAAAGGCTGTTGGAGGCAAGTTCAGTCCAGAAGACTTTAAATAACCCCAGATTGTGCCCTGGCCAACGATCCTCAATTTCTCCAGGACTTCTCCCGGCCTCACATGTTGGCAATGTTCTCCATGACAGAAAACTTGTCTAAAGAGAGCCTTGAGATTAAAGGACAGATTTGAGGCTTGCTCCATACTCACCTTTCCAACATTTCTACCTTCTATTCTGGTCCCAATCCCGGAAAAGAGCCCCGAAGTGAAATGGCTCTGTGTTCTGGGCTAAATACCTGGGGTTTGTTGTCTCACACTAAGGAGAACAAAGATGTGGATGCTTTCTCTAACTGCCTAAAATAATTTCTTAATAACTCCCGTACTAGCGCTCAGTGAGTGTTGGGGGATGTGTAGTCTCCGACACGTGCCGTGACGGGGGATGTGTAGT
>NW_022437127.1:59348-70460 GCF_009761245.1 Sapajus apella | reverse complement strand
GTGTAGTCTCTGACGCGTGCCGTGACGGGGGATGTGTAGTCTCTGACAGGTGCTGTGATAACCTAGATAATTTCAGTTGTCTTCTTTCCACTGTTGTCTCTTTTGCTTTTCCATGGATTCCCACACCCCTCCCCCATCAGGACACATATCCGTGGCTCTGACACTCTCCCCTGCTGGCTTTCCCAGGAGCCCAGAGCATTAACCAGGCTTCAGGACAGAGGATAGACTGAGTGCCTTTCACATTCTCCTTTGGTAGGTGACTTCTCCCTGCTGTCTAATAGGGAATTTGTTTCTTACCATGGCCTCTCTCTCTCATTTGTCCTATTTTTCTAAATATTTTTCAAATTGCAATGGACCAGAATAACGACTATAATGTTAATTCAATATCTTTCACATCCTTATGTAATAAAATCTTCCAAAAGATTTTTGTTTAGAAATATAGGCATTTATGTTATTTGTAATATACTTTATGTATATTTGGTGTGTATGTTAAACAGAATGGAGATATATATAAGCAATATGTATATATGATAGTTTTATAAATATCCTGTGTTTAGTCTAATTCTATTCTCTCATATGTTCATTTAATGTTGATTTTCCTTGATTTTTAGAATCTCCCCCATCCCAAAATACAGCCTGTATCCAGTGTGATTTCCTTGCCTTTGCCTTATCTACCTAGAAGCGATTTATATTTATTAATCCTAAGTTTCTTAAATACGTTTGTCAATTGGGATTGCTTTTTCCTCCTGGCCATCTTGTCATTACTGGGTGATGCATAAAAGATCAACAATAAATAAAATACCAGAATGTCTCTTTGCTTTCCCTCTACCCATTGGACTTTCTTGTCCAAGGCTGTTTTTCTTATCTGATGTTTCTCTTGGGCGGAAGTGAAAATCACAGTAAGATCATGGATGACAGTGGGGTTTTTTTGGCTGTAGTTTTAAAAGCTGCATTTAGAGTCTTCTCTTGGAAAGAAGAACCCTCCCCAGTTGAAGAGTGAAGCTCTTGAAAACTCAGCCGGCAAAAAAAAGAAGAGTGTCAAGTCATTGGCCACACTCATGCCTCAAGTGTTCTAAAACCAAAGATGATCAAGAGAAAACTGCTGTTCAGCAAGTGGATACTGGTGTGCAGATTCCCTGGCCTAGCATAGGGTGCAGAGGTAATCACATCTGTGGCTCTTAGCTGCACTCACTCTTATTTCTGTCTATGATGACAGCTCATTCTCCCACTGCTTTTCTCTTTCCTGTTTTTTTCTCTCCACAAGCTGCTGTAGCCTCTGTCTGGTCTTACCTCTGTCCTGTGGTCTACTACCCGGCCAGGCCCTTCTGGTCCCCATTGCCTGTTTGGTCTCTGAACTCAGCTGTGTTCCCACTGCTGCTGTCCTGAGAGTCCCTCTCACAGCCGCAGGAGAGCCCAGCCTCCTTGACCCCCTTCAAGTGCATCATGTGAGCTGCTAAACACAGAGTTCTTTGCCTAGAATCACACACTTGCTTGAGTAATTTGCTTTTTCTTCCTGCACCCCCAACTCCATTGTCTTTTTCTGCAGGGAGCATGACGTTAATACATCATTTACACACAGATTTTCCTCCTGGGATAGGATTTGAGCAAACAAAGTCAACTTTTAATCCTCCTCTTGTATATGTGAAAGATAAGTGTTAAAACTGAGCACAAAGAACCCCAAATTAAAAGCTAAATTAGAACCTGAGTGCAGGGAAGAGTTTCCTACTGGCCTGGAGTCAGGTTTGTCTTCAGCTCTGAATGGGCAACCTTATGCCAACATGGGTGAAGTTTCCAGGGACTCAGTGTCTGCTCCTTCTGGACTCACTTAGCTGACATTAACTGGAGGAATATGACATTCAAAAGGGACATCAGTCCAAAGGTAGATGAGCAGGGCAGGACTTCAAATCTGCGTATAGATCATGAGGTGCATTCTCATCTCCTTTTTTTTTTTTTTTTGTGGCCTCCTCATTTTAATTATCCTCATTTTCTGTTATGAGGAAAAAAAGCTTCTTGCACAGTATGGTATATTTGCGAAGCTCAAAATAACATTTACATCCTAAGAATCTATTAGTTTTTATAACAGGACCTGTCTTTTCAGCTCATGTCAGATTTTGCATAATTTATAATATATTCTTCCATCAGTTGTGTTTTATCTATGAACCGACACCAAGACATTATAGACTGCTCACAATAATTCAACGCAGATGTAACAGCTTTCCTCCCCTGCGCTGCCCCCCGCCCCGTTCTTCCAATCATGACCTGGTTTGCATGGATTCTTTGTTCACTGCTCAAACCATTCACACAGAATGGAATAAAACTTTACTCTTTTTAAATTCCACACATAAACGAGATGCCGAAAAAGCCCTTGCCGTCTCTGACAGAGAAGCAGAGCAGCTCTGTTTCATGAACAGCAGCACAATTAAAGCTAAAATAATATAAAAATAATTTGGAAAAAATTCCTTTTACTGTACACTTTCAAAGGAAGAAAGAGAAACAACAGTTTTGTTTTTTTTACTGCAAGCCAGAAAATATGTTTCTATTCATTTGGGCTTTGAAGTTCAGTGTACCCCACATCTGCGTGCATGTATGCGTGGCTATGTGTGTGTAATCTATGCAGCGCGGAAGCCCCTAATCTCTTCATCTAGTTTGCCTAATCATTAAGCTACTTGACCAATTATAATACCATTATGTCACATTAAACAACTTTACGTAATTGCTTCTTTGAAATGCTAGGAACATTGACACATGTATTTGGCTTATAAAGGACTGAAATTTACAGATAATATTATCCAGCTTTTTTTTTTTTTAAGAATATGGCTCTTAATAAATTGATTTTGAGTTCCAGAGCGAAGGTCCCTTTTAAACAATTTCTGAAGCTGACTCGAAGCAGGATAACTATCTTCTGATTTGGCCAAAGATATGACAAGTATTTCGAATCACTTAAAATTTCAGGGACAGGTGTGCAAGGGGCCCTTTGTTGCCGACTTTCAGCCAAATTCGCCATGAAGTTTGTTGTAGTATCGCCACTCAGCCAGCAGAGGGCACTTTGAACACCTCTACATGGTTTGGGGCCCAAATGCAGGTGATGCAGAAACAGTGTTCATCCAATATGACAGGAAGAGCCCTGCAGGTTCCTTTTGGAATTCACAAAAATATAGGAAATATGTGCTGTGCTACGGGGTTTCTTCGGAAAGTTATGAGTGTGTGTGAAGTGAAACAGGGAGGGGCATACACACCGTCTGTCGGATCTTCAGCTCACCTCTTTTCCTACTGTCTGTCTCCCTTTTCCAGCTCCCAGTGGTCCTGGGCTGGGCCTTTTACAGATACTCCAGTACCCGTTTTTACGTTGTGTGGTTGAGCGTTTACCTTTTCGGTTCTGTATTGACTCTTCCGTTCAAAAGCTCGGGGCAACTGAACAAAAGAATAGTGCTTCACACCTCATTTAAGAGTAGAAATTGCAGTTCAACTATCAGAAATGCTCTAGGGTGGAGCTGCCCCTGTGGACCTGGGCTGTCCTGTTTCCATCCTCCCAGGAACAACCTTGGGAGAGTATTCGCCCCCTTTGGTTTTGCAAACTCACTAGCCTGAGGCTGTGAAGTGAAGATAAAGTTAGTTGAAATCTAGTTGTTTACATCTGTTTTCATAAGGATGATTAAGACATCTTTGCTCTTGGGGGCTGCAGCAGGTAACGTTTCTTTAAAAGGCTCTAGTTTCTGCAAAAGCATTATTGTTCTAGATATACACCCTGTGTCTCTTTCATTTTTATCTTTTTTTTTTTTTTTTGAGACGGAGTCTTGCTCTGTTGCCAGGCTGGAGTGCAGTGGTGCAGTCTCGGCTCACTGCAACCTCTGCCTCCTGGTTTCAAGTGATTCTTCTGCCTCAGCCTCCGGAGTAGCTGGGACCACAGGCACACGCCACCATGCCCGGCTATTTTTTGTATTTTTAGTAGAGACAGGGTTTCACCATGCTGGCCAGGATGGTCTAGATCTCTTGACCTTGTGATCCGCCCACCTCGGCCTCCCAAAGTGCTGGGATTACAGGCGTGAGCCACCGCGCCCGACCCATTTTTATCTTTTCTATTGGCTCCAGTTAATGTCCATAAAGGTTAGAAAGGATTGTGTGTGTGTGCTTGCAGTTTCTAGAGTAAAAATCTTTCATCTTATAGAAATGTGACACTTAGTGAATGCATTTTTTCCTATGTGTTAACAGCCTTTGTTTGCCTTTGATTAGTCTCCTCTGCCTCTGGCTTGCTCTTGTTCTCCCTTGTCCTAGAGCTGACAGATAAAGAGGGAACGGGGTCTTCCAGCAGCAGTGCTTGGAAATGGAGGTGCACTCAGTGAGTCCTCACCCTAAAAGGATCATAAACTTACTGGGTTAAATCAACCTAATTATCCCTAAGCTGCCTTGGGTTTTGTGTTTGCTCATGTTTTGTTTTGTGTTAGCTGAACCACGTGTGATTCCTTGTGCCATTTTCTTTCATCTGTTATTTTTCTTGATGACCCTGAGCTATGGCTTCCTCCTCTGTTCCTGTAGCAGGAGTGGCTGAGGGAAACGGATCTCTCGAACACCTAATAAAGGAGGGAGGAGGGAGGAGTTTATTCAGCCGGAAGACCAGGCAGTAATTTGTGGAAAGCCCAGCTCATCTAACAAAGGAAGGTTCTGCCTTTATATAGGCTTATACTTTAGATGTTACACGTGGAAGAATCTTAGGTTCATAGTTTTAGGACTTACATGTGAAAAGGTCTCTGTTTACAGTTTCAGGAATCACATATGAAAGGGTTCCAGTTTACAGTTTTAGGACTCACATGTGAAAAGTTTTCTGGTTTGATCTTGTTTTAAGTAAAAATAGTTCCTTCTGGAGAGTTTCCCCAAGGCCTAGCCTGTTCACCTATAGGAAGGTAAAACCAGAGGCACCAGTCGGTCAACCTTTTCTTCTATCGAAATGCAGCATGATAGTCAAAGGGGAAGTTGATCTGAGAAGCCTGGTTCTCCCTCTTCATTCCAACACTATTCAGCCTCTGTTGTTTTCCTTATTTTGCCGAGTTAGGCCTCAAAGAAGAAATGGCAGAAGAGCACCAGGTAGCTGAGGAACATGAGTGCGTACCAGAAGACGTTCTGAAAGTGAGGCTAACACTGGTCATGCGGCATCCAGTAGAAGACCAGGTAGTTAGACAAAGCCCATCAGCAACTCAGTGATCAGGGACAAGGTGATGAACATGGCAAACTTCCGGGAGACTCGGAAGCCCGCCACCCGCAACGCATAGTAAGAGTACATCACGGAGTGCATGCCGTAGTTCATAGTCATGAACCCGCCTTCCCCGGCAACCATGCCTTTGTAGGCGTACCAAGAGTACAGGAGCACAGTGATGTGGTGGTACCAGTGCAGGAAGATCAGCTTCTGCTTCCTCAGAATAATGAATATTGTATCTCCTAGTTCAGGTGCTTTGTTTAGCACAAATGCATAAGCCCAGAATTTGCTGACAGGTCCATTGTAAAAACTCTGCTGCTTCAGGCCTTTGGTCATCAAAATGTACACCATATAAGCACCAGTTCAAAGAGCACCGAATGTACTGAAGACTGCCAGGGTCAGAGACCAGAGCACTAATGGCTTCCCCAGTTCCAACTTTGCTCGTCTGTTCGTTAGGTGCCGACCACCAAACATAAAGGCAGCAAACAGAGCAGAAAATAGGAAAGATTTCTTCCAGCTTTCCTGCATCCATTGGATGGCTTCATTCTAGTTGAACTGCTTTTCGAATTCATATTCTTGTAAAGTCAACACTGACATGTTCATTGGGGCTGATCTTTGGAGTCGCTCCATGTTCTCGATACAAAACAAAATAATCTGTAAAGCGCTAGGTTTCGAGTGCTCTCCTGTCTGCTTCCCCCACCCATCCCCCTAGGTCTTCCCCATGCCACTCGGTCTCTGGGGGTCCTTTCTTTCCCTGCCTCTTAGCTACATCCAGGACTGAGCCTCTCATATTCTTTTTAATTCACATATCTACTTTACAAGCCCAATTAGAGTCTAAAACACAACTCAGGTGAATCTTGAGGCCAGATAAATAAGAGAGCATTTGATGAATTAACTTTGAGAAAAGTGAGCCCAGGGGCTAGCTTTATGAGTACATAGATAATAGGCAAGAACCCACCTACAGGACAGTCTTTGCCTCAGAGCAGCCCAATTGACAAGGGAAAGCATTTAACTGAAATTGTCAGAAGAAAAACTGAAATCCATAGAGCCAGAGAGAATGAAGGCAATCACGAGAGAAATGAGGATAGGAAAGAAAAATGAGGATAGGAAAGAAAATAATGGGAAATCAGGTTGGTTCCTTGATGGTCTCTCAATCCTGCTGCCATGTAATAAGCACCTGCTGAGATTTCAATTAAGATGAATGTCTCAAACTCACATCTTGAGATTCTCATTTAAATGATCTGGGGTGTGGTTTGAACATCAGTGCCTTTAAAAAAACACTCCCATGATATTCTAATATATAACTGAAGATGAGAAGGACCACGGGTTTACTCTGACCTCAGGTCATCAGCACGGAGGTGACCACGTGTGTGGCTACTCCATACGAAAGGCTGAGTGTCCATCAAACATTAATGGGATCTGTATTCACCTCTCAACAATAGTATTTGTAGAATACACAAAAAAATCCAAGAAGAAAAACAAGAAAATGGATGGCTTAGACATTATAGTCTCTCTACTTGAAGCACACTTGCCTAATTGCGAACTTCTTATTTACGAACTTCTTATTTACAATACCTACTATATTACACATATTTAAATTTAGTAGTTTCTTTTCAGTTTTATTTATTTTAGTAGTTTCTTTTCAATTGTATGCTGAATTTTGTTGATTAGATATTGAGAATATTTCTAGAAATGACTTAAGGAGTAACCAGGTGTGGAATCAACTTCAAGGAGTTAGGAAAAATAAGTTGGGCCATGGTTTCAATCTCCATCTTTTCTTTGTGATTCCATTCAACTCTCTCCTTTTTCTTTCTTTCCTGATCCTTTTTGGAAAAACACATAATATTTCTTTTTCGTTTTTGGTATTTTTTTTTTATTTTAACCAGCCAAACAAGCAGCAGCGGCATCATATTTATTTGTAAAACTTTATTATGACCGAGCAGGAGCCAGCATCCAGGAACAGAATGAATGGAGAGTAGAAATCAGATGCTTATTCCCAAGAAAAGCAGGATTTCATTCAGCACCTGTCCCAGATCCTTAGGGTGCTGACAGGATGAGATGGGGCAGCCAGAGGCAGGAGGTCCTGTAGTACAAAGCCATTGGAGACAAATATCACCGGGGTTTGACGGTGCTCTTTCCGGGAGCTGATGGAGCCGCGGATGCTGATAGTCTCCAGCGGGCCCTGACTGTGGGCTGGTGTGTGGAACTGCTGCAAGCTTTCTTCCTGGTAGCAGATGACATCATGGATTCATCCCTCACCCACCGGGGACAGATCTGCTGGTATCAGAAGCCAGGTGTGGGTTTGGATGCCGTCAATGATGCTATCCTTCCGGAAGCATGTATTTACTGCCTGCTGAAGCTGTACTGCCGGGAGCAGCCCTCTTACCTGAACCTGATCCAGCTCTTCCTGCAGAGTTCCTATCAGACTGAGATGGGCAGACCCTGGACCTCATCACAGCCCCCCAGGGCAATGTGGATCGCCGCAGATTCACTGAAAAGAGGTACAAATCTATTGTCAAGTACAAGACGGCTTACTACTCCTTCTACCTTCCTGTAGCTGCAGCCATGTACATGGCAGGAATTGATGGCGAGAAGGAGCATGCCAATGCCAAGAATATCCTGCTGGAGATGGGAGAGTTCGTTCAGATTCAGGATGATCACCTTGACCTCTTCGGGGACCCCAGTGTGACTGGCAAAGTTGGCACTGACATCCAGGACAGCAAATGCAGCTGGCTGGTGGTCCAGTGTCTGCAATAGTCCACTCAGGAACAGTGCCAGATCCTGAAGGAAAATTACGGGCAGGAGGAGGCTGAGAAGGTGGGCCGGGTGAAGGCATTATATGAGGAGCTGGATCTGTGGGCCGTGTTCTCGCAGTATGAGGAAGACACTTACAGCCACATTATGGGTCTCATTGAACAGTACTCAGCGCCCCTGCCCCAGCTATCTTTCTGGGGCTTGCCCGCAAAGTCTGCAAGAGGAAAAAGTGACCTAGAGGCTGCAAGGGTGGGGAGAGGAGGCTCTCAATAAATAAATAATTGTGTAAAAAACTCCCCTCAAAGCTCATTACTCTTTTAGGCAAGGTTACTCAACAACTGCTAGTGACCGTTGAGATGTCCAGACTGGAGAATTTTCTCTCCCTTCTCTCCAACTTATTGAAAGGGCCCAAGGCTTTAGTTAAGTCTTAGCCCTGTGGCGGCATCTCTGCTTCTCTGTTGTAAAAGCTGGAACTCCAACGCCTGTAATCCCAGCACTTTGGGAGGCCGAAGCGGCGGATCACGAGGTCAAGAGATTGAGACCATCCTGGTCAACATGGTGAAACCCCGTCTCTACTAAAAATACAAAAAATAGCCAGGCGTGGTGGAGCATGCCTGTGGTCCCAGCTACTCGGGAGGCTGAGGCGGAAGAATCGCTTGAACCCAGGAGGCAGAGGTTGCAGTGAGCCGAGACTGCGCCACTGTGCTCCAGCCTGGTGACAGAGCAAGACTCCATCTAAAAAAAAAAAAAAAAAAAAAAAAAGTGGAACTCCAAATGCCCATTGATGATAGACTGGACAGGGAAAATGTGGCACATATACACCATGGAATATTATGCAGCCATCAAAAACGATGAGTTCGTGTCCTTTGTAGGGACATGAATGAACCTGGAAACCATCAATCTCAGCAAATTGACACGAGAACAGAAAATCGAACACCGCATGTTCTCACTCATAGGTGGGTGTTGAACAATGAGAACACATGGACACTGAGGGGAGCATCACACACTGGGGTCTGTCGGGGGCAAATAGGGGAGGGACAGCGGGGGGTGGGTAGTTGGGAAGAGATAGCATTGGGAGAAATGCCAGATATAGGTGATGGGGAGGAAGGCAGCACATCACACTGCTATGTGTGTACCTATGCAACAATCTTGCATGTTCTTCACATGTACCCCAAAACCTAAAATGCGATTTAAAAAAAAGGTGGAACTGGATGTAGATGTGCTGTGAGGTCCCTGCTGCTTCTTACACCCAGGGTTTTTCCCATGGTTCTGCCCACCCTTCCCTAAGAGACTAAGATATATAGTTGTAAGGACGCGGGTTTCTCTGCAAAGGGTCCTCTCCTGCAGCTCTCTGTTTCTGAGCTTTTATGGTTGATGCTGAGCACGTACTCACTGAGAGGTGTCAAAAGCCATCACTCTGCTCGAGAGAGAGGGGATCATGAAAAAAAAGAGGCTGATGTTACCAGCTGCTGGCTGGGCAGAGATGAGGTTTCTATATCCTTTACTTTAAGCTGACTTGGGGTTCAGGGATGTTTTCCTTTTACCTGTGGATGGCACTTGCCCCTTCAGCCAGCCTGAGGCTCACCCTTCAGCTCACCCTCCTAGCAGGAGCTCAGTTTGCCCCTGGGCCATCACCACTTAGCAATCCCTCTAGACTCACCCATTAGCAGGACCTGACAAAGATACTTACTTGATCTTTTTCTCTCTCCTGCAGATACGAAATGCTGCTAAGATAATGAAAGGATGTCAGAAAAAGCAGATTTTTCATTTGATGGAAAAAACTAAAAGAGCAAAATAATGGAACTCTCAAAGACAATGGGGGAGAGATCCTTGGCTGAGGATCGTATTTCGGAACCACCGACTGTTTTTGACAAGTTTCAACTCACTAGGCTCCCTTGGTTAGTGAAGCCACAGTCCTTTAGCCTCCAATTGATATCAATACTTAGGAAGACCAAAGCCAGATGGACAGACAGCACTGAGGAGCCTTAGCCCTGCTCCTCTCAATGTTCATCCTGTAGAGAACAGGAGTCAGGAAATGGTGGCAGGAGACAGCATGTCAAAAGGGACTCTGCAGCTGCAGAGTATGAAAAAACGTCATGTTCTTGTTGAAAATGTTTAACCTGGGTTTCATGAGAGGCAATCGCCAGACAACTGCAGAATATAGAACACTGCGCCAGACAACTGACCTGTCTCCTTCAAACCATCCATGTCACCATGAATCACACCACAAAAAGGGGAAGAGACATTTTGGGTTGAAAAAGAGTCAAAAGATAATGTTATTTTGAAGCCAAAGTGTCTCCTCACCTTTTTGTTGTTGTCATTGATGGTGGTGACATGGGCTTGTTTGTAGAGGACAGGTCAGCTGTCTGGCTCAATGGTCTATAATCTGAAGTTGTCTGAAATTGTTTTCATGATTAAATTCAGCTGAAAAGTTTTGCTGGGAACACTGCAGAGTCAATGCTGTGAGCTTCCTACCTCAGCCCATCTGCAGGCAGGGGAGGTCCAGTTTCTCCATCACTATTATTGTGATACTAAGATGGTCACTTGGTTAAGGAGGGGTCTAGGAGATCTGTCCCTTTTAGAGACACCTTATTTATAATGAAGTAATTGGGAAAGTGGTTTTTAAAAGTATAAATATCCTGTATTCTAATGCTCATCCTCTAAACATATTATCATTCATTAATCGTCACTGCCTATGTCAATTATTATATTCATATCTCTACACTGGAAATTTTCTATTTCAATTTTTACCGTAGCTTTGTTTTTGGTAGTTTCTATTGTTAAAAAAAATTCCTTGCCTAGGTTTTAATTATTGTCCAAAGTTAATTTTAATCTTTACAATGAAAATTATTTGTCTATTACTCTGGACTGGTGGATTGTTTTTTACATTCAGTGTTATCATCTTTTATTACACTGATTGGTTTTGGTGGGTAATGATGTGAATAAAAACATTTTTATTTCCTTTTTTTATTTTCTAAAATCTTCCACATTGTCGACTATGTTTACCATATGTAGCAGATTGTATTTACATTTCTCTGTTCTAGTTATTTGTATTCTTCATGAGTTTGTGTGTGTGTCTGCGTGTGTCTTTGACATTTAAGAAGGGTGGTGTCGCTCATGGGTAATATTGTGCTAAAAATGTTTTTTTTTTTTTTTTTTTTTTTTTTTTT
>NW_022437127.1:51866-59248 GCF_009761245.1 Sapajus apella | reverse complement strand
TTTGAGACGGAGTTTCACTCTTGTTGCCCAGGCTGGAGTGCAATGGCGCGATCTCGGCTCACTGCAACCTCCGCCTCCTGGGTTCAGGCAATTCTCCTGCCCCAGCCTCCTGAGTAGCTGGGATTACAGGCATGCCCCACCATGCCCAGCTGATTTTTTGTATTTTTAGTAGAGATGGGGTTTCACCATGTTGACCAGGATGGTCTCGATCTCTTGACCTCGTGATCCATCCTCCTCGGCCTCCCAAAGTGCTGGGCTTACAGGCGTGAGCCACCGCGCCCGGCTTAAAAATGTTTTTGATAGATTTTCTTCCCTTTCAATTAGACACACCTCTAATATTTGGTTTCTACATTTTAAATTATAACTTTCAATGCCAAATATTTCCATATGACAGTCAATTACATGATTTGTTTTCCTTTTCCTATCTTCTTTAGCTGCCGTTTCTCATAACAGTATTTTAATTCAAACATATAGCAGTGACATTTTCTGATTCTCATATTGCCCCACCTTGGTTTTTGGTTTAGATCCACAATTAAATATATGAATGCTTATGATCGATTCAAAAGTGAATGCCATAGTCATCACTTGCTGAGTGGTATTCATCCTTAACTGAGTCCTCATGAGGGAGTCAGGTCTTGCTGAGTTTAGCATGTTTAATTATCTTTTTCCACAGTCTTGACACATGGGTCACATTACTGGATACAAGATGCTTGCCTAAAAAGATTTTTCTCATCTTTAGGAAATACTGTCTTCCTTGGGGGAATGCATGGTGTGTGTTCTCATTCTGGAATGCTATTTTGTTCTACCACGGCCTCTAATCTCTACCAGTTACTTCATTCATTCGTTCTCTTCACCAGGAGTCTCCAGAGACCCTTCCTTTGTCCACGCCTCCCCCTCTCCCAGCAATTCTGCATTTCTAAGATTGGCACTTCTGGTCTGTTGCACTGTGAAGCCCCTTCCTTTCATTTCCCCAGTAGCCAGTGCTCAAATCCACCATGTCTCAGGCATGATCTGTGTTTCTCCACACTCGCTTTCTAAGGATAGTTTCACCTGTGTTCTGCCATCAACAGGCCCTCCTTGCTGTCCTGGCCTCGATTTGCATAGTGTTTCCTGCTCCCTCTGCCATTGTATGGCTCCCAGACCCAGCTAACCAAAATCACTGAGGGCCACAGTGTTCCCTAGCCCTGGTGTGAGGGGCAGGGTTTGGGCGGTATTTTTGACTCTCTGAGTTAACCCCTAGGGCTTTGAAGTATATGTTGAGAAATTCAGCTGTTACCATCCTAGGTGGACTTGCTCTCTCCTGTCCTACTTCTTCAAATGCAGAACTTCAATGGTGTACAAAAGGAGATAGAATCTTATCATAGAACACACCCTATTCATTGGCCAGCTTCAAAATTCATCATCTTATGGCTGAACTTTTAAAAATACAATGTTAGCCACATACCTATGAAATGCATATGTGTGTGTATATAGATATGAATTTGCTTCTGAGATTATGGAGAATGAAATTCCCAAGATGGAAGGAAAGCTGGATGCCCAGGAAAGCATTTGTTTCCCATTAGGTCTCTTCTCTCTTGGCGTTTGATTGCATTAAGTAGGGCAATCTGCTTCACTTAGTCTGCCCATCCCAATGTTAATCACATCTGAAACACTCTCTGGAATACAACCAAAATAATGTTTAACCAAACGTCCCAGCACCATGGGGCTCGATCACAGTGGCACGAACTAGTTACTATCACACATGTACTTTGTCACATTTGTGATGTCTACATTTTTCTCCCAATCTGCAGCTTATATTTGTTCTCTTAATGCCATCTTGTGTTGAGCAAACACTATTAATTTTTATTAAGTTGAATTTACCAGTGTTTTAATGTGTTTTGTGTTTATGTGACAACAAAGAACACTTTGCCTCACTCTGTCATCGAGATTTTGTCTTATAGTTTCTTCTATGCTTTTTCTAGTTTTCTAGTTTACATGTAGTTGCATAATCCATTTTGAGTTAGTTTTTGAGTCAGTATTGAGGTTTGGATGAATTTTTTTCTTTTTGGGATATGCATGTCCAGTTGTTTCCACACAATTTGTTGACAAGAGAATGCCTTCTCCACTGAATCGTATTTGGACCTTCATCAATCCATTGGATGGATGAGACTGGTGAGAGGACTGTCCTGATATTTGGACAGAGAGACAGGGCCTGAAGTAGGGTGGTTTTCCTGGGAAAAATTAAGGAAGGCACATTTTTCTATGAGGCATAGGAAAGCCTCAAGCACAATGGGGGTACCCTTTATCCCCATGTTGCAGCACACTCATCCCTGCTCTCTCTGCCTTCCTGTTGCAAAAGCTTGGCTGTGCATAGACACTGAGGTTGAGTGGTGTCTTTGGGCGTTTTTGAGCATTGACGCCACAGCTCTAGCATCAAATCTTAGAATATCAAGCAGCCAAGAAGCAGGAAAACATGACACACAATGAAGAATCTAATAATCTAGTTGAAATTGACACACATGTGGGAAACAGCAGAAAAGGACATTAGAGCAGTTATTATAATTGTATTTTGATTAAATGGAGAAGCTGAAGATATTTTTAAATATCAAATTCTGTAGACAACAACTATGATTTACAGTCTGAAGCGGAAGAATGCACTGGATTAAACATTGCGGAAGAAAAGATTAATGAACTAGAGGGAATAGAAGTAGAAACTAACATAAATGAAACACACAGTAACGAATGACTTGAAAACATAAAAAGACCATCAGTGTAAAACTTTTAAAGTCCCTAGTATAGGGCTAAGTGGAATCCCCGAAGGGCGTGTAGTGGAGAAGAGAGACAAAAATATTTAAAACATACTGGATGAAAGATTAAGAAGCTTCACGGAAACCATAAACTTCAAATATTACAGAAATATGATGTATCCTAAGAACAAGAAACATGAAGAAAACTTCACCAAGGAACATCAGAATCAAATTCATCAAAACCAATGATAAAGACAAAATCCTAAAAGGAATAAAAGGGAAAAGAACATATTACATACAGAGGATTAAACATGAGGAGGACATAAGATTTCTCATAGGGAGCTTTACAAAGAAGTTTACCATAGTTTTAAAGCACTAAAAAAAAAGCAAAACTGTCACTCTACAATTCTATACCTGGCCAAAATATCTTGTAAAAGTAAACATGAGAAAAAATATTTTTGAAAAGAAATTACCTCAATTTGCAGATGGTGTGATCCTATGTATAATAAATCCCAAATAATACATACAAATGCAAACACACATACATGCACATGGTCATGTCATGTAAATTGGTGAGTAGTACTGTGTGTTACTCAGGGTCTAAAAGGAAAATGGGTTGGGCATGGTGGCTCACGCCTATAATCTCAACACTTTGTGAGGCCAAAGTGGGAGGATCACTTGAATCTAGTAGTTTAAGATTAACCTGGGAAAAAAAGTGAGACCTTGCGTCTAAAAAAAAAATTAGCGGGGCATGGTGACATACTCACTTGAGCCCAAAAGTTTAAGGCTGCAGTGAGCTGTGATTGCATCACTGCACTCCAGTGTGGGTGACAGGGTGTACCTTTTCAAAAAAAAAAAAAAAAAAGAAAAAGAAAAGAAAAGAAAATGAACAGTATACCAGAAGGAATTAATAGAAGAATTAAACAGATATTGGAGGTCTAAAAAGAGAAAAAGGGGAACTGATGAAACACAGAGATAGTAAGTATAGGAAGCGAAGCAGTGATCAACCCTTGTAGAAACAAAGGTAAAAGGGTTAGGTTGTTAGAACCTAACTTGGAAGAAGGGCTCCACATAACTGGGAGGCTGGCTTCTGAGAAGGAGGTTGCGGGTGCCCCCAGAACTCAGAGGAAGTACCTAGTGTCTCAGGGACTCAGACCTCTGAAGAAGAGGTGCCCATTGGCTGATGCTCTTGCCTTTGAGAGGGGGCCATGAGGCTGGCTCTGGGATTTAAGAAATGAAACTGGAAACAACAACCCTTCTCAGGGTGAACTATGATTGCTGGGATGATGCTAGAGAAACAAGAAGCAAAACAGGAAGCAGCAATACCTACATCCCTCCTCCAGCCTTGCAGCCTCCTTTTAACACCTCTTATTGTCAGAAACCAATAAAGCCAGCAAGCAAAAAAGATGTGGTTTGCAGAGTCCTCACCTGAGCATCAAAAAGCAGATTACAGAGGGTGGGGCCCCTCTTTGGCCACTCTCTAAACACTCATTCATATACTTTCTTCTATATAGTGTCTGCTTGAAACAGGATGTCGAAATATAATTTCTTTTTTTTTTTTTTTTTTGAGACGGAGTTTCGCTCTTGTTACCCAGGCTGGAGTGCAATGGCACGATCTCGGCTCACCGCAACCTCCGCCTCCTGGGTTCAGGCAATTCTCCTGCCTCAGCCTCCTGAGTAACTGGGATTACAGGCACGTGCCACCATGCCCAGCTAATTTTTTGTATTTTTAGTAGAGACGAGGTTTCACCGTGTTGACCAGGATGGTCTCGATCTCTTGACCTCGTGATCCACCCGCCTCGGCCTCCCAAAGTGCTGGGATTACAGGCGTGAGCCACCGCGCCCGGCCGAAATATAATTTCTTATAGCATGTTTATTTGTTTGGTGGTGACATCATTATACCAAAAAAAGGAGTTTTCCAAAAAGTGATGTAACTTTTTAATAGCCACTTATGGCAAAAAGTCATGAATTGAAGTCATTATGTGAGGGGACCAGGAACTAAAACTCAACACTCATTATGGTCACCATGTAAAGAAACTTCACAGGAAATCATATATATCCATTATTCATGAACAGAGGAAGTCTGAGATCTAAGGAACTGGTCCAGAGGGGTGATCTGGAGCTGTATCTTTGTAAAGACAAAACGCCCTCTTCCAGGCTTAACAGAGCTTGAAACATGAGAACCAGGAAAACAGGAGTCAATCTGTGGGAAGATAGCCAATATCTACTTTCATGGGCTCCCCTACAATCTAAATTTTATTTTTTCATTTAACTATTATATATTGAGTACATAAAATACAGTGGTGAATGAGACTTAATCCCTTAATCCATGCACTGATGGAACTTATTGTCTTTTTTTTTTTTTTTTTTTTAGACCGAGTCTTGTTCTCTCGCCTAGGCTAGAGTGCAGTGGTCCGATCTTGGCTCACTGCAACCTCTGCCTCCCCGGTTCAAGTGATTCTTGTGTCTCAGTATCCTGAGTAGCTGGGATCACAGGCATGCGTCACCACACCCAGCTAATTTTTGTATTTCTAGAAGGGATGGGGTTTCAACATGTTGGCCAGGCTGGTCTCAAACTCCCGGCCTCAAGTAATCCATTCACCAGGATCTTCCAAAGTGCTGGGATTATAGGCATGAGCCACTGTCCCCAGCCAGAATTTACTCTTTAGTGGGTGATTACAACAATTAATAGGTCAATAGTAAATACATAAAGCTTAAACAAAGATGTCAAAAAGTAGTAGGTACCGGAAAGGAAAATAAATAGAAAAATGAACAGAGGATAGAAATTCAAACTAACCAGTAATGAAAACCAAGACAATTAAATGTCTTTTTCACTTCCCAGGTTGGGAAAACTAAAAATTATTGATAATAGCATGTTGTAAAGAATGAAATAAAATGGATATTTTAATACACTGTCAATAGGAGTAAATTGGCAAAGCGTTTCAGGGGCATGCTATTTAGTAGTATAGAAACAATATATTAACTTGAATCATATGAAATTGCCAATATTGGCCGGGCGCGGTGGCTCAAGCCTGTAATCCCAGCACTTTGGGAGGCCGAGGCAGGTGGATCACGAGGTCAAGAGATCGAGACCATCCTGGTCAACATGGTGAAACCCTGTCTCTACTAAAAATACAAAACATTAGCTGGGCATGGTGGCACGTGCCTGTAATCCCAGCTACTCAGGAGGCTGAGGCAGGAGAATTGCCTGAACCCAGGAGGCAGAAGTTGCGGTGAGCCGAGATCGTGCCATTGCACTCCAGCCTGGGTAACAAGAGTGAAACTCCGTCTCAAAAAAAAAAAAAAAGAAATTGCCAATATTTGACAAATTTTGACTTGAAAAATGAACTTGAAAATAGATTAAATGAGATTATCCACACTGAAACACTAAAAGAAAAAAGAGTCAAATGTTTTCAAAATTTCAAGAACATACTGGTCAAAAGGGAACTGAACCAAACCACAATTTATTTTTCATTTTGATCACTCCAAAATGAGTCTGTCTGTTGTCTACTGGTTAGATAAAGTAAGAATTTCCCTTCTACCTAGCTCATGAAGAATGGGTCAACCTGTTCTCTAGTGGGTAGTCAAAAATTTCAAGGACACTGAAAAATACCAAGACACCAAAGAATGTGCTGTCAGTTGTAGAGGAAATTAGGCTATGCCATCTGATTCAGATAAGTTGGCATTGATAGTCCTATGGTAACATTCTTGAGTCTCATTTGTGAAAATTTTAGCCCAATTTCTGGCCAATATACACAAATGCATCTTTCTATTAAATTTTCTTTTTTTTGAGATGTAATCTCACTCTATTGCCAGGCTGGAGTGCAGTGGTGTGACCTCAGCTCACTGCAACCTCTGCCTCCCGGGTTCAAGCAAGTCTCCTGCTTCAGCCTCCCGAGGAGCTGGGACTACAGGCGCTCGCCACCATGCCCGGCTAATTTTTGTATTTTTAGTAGAGACAGGGTTTCACTACCTTGGCCAGGATGGTCTCAATTTCTTGACCTCGTGATCCACCCACCTTGGCCTCCCAAAGTGTTGGGATTACAAGCGTGAGCTACCGTGCTCAGCCTCTATTAGACTATTAAGAAAACAATACATGTTTAATTGTATGTGATGTGACTTGATCCTCTTTTACAGAGTAAAATCTGAGCATGTATGAGATTACCCGCTGGCGGCTGTTAGATTTTGAAACTGGAGTTTTTGATCTTGTGGCCTAGAACCGACTCATCACTGGGTGACTTAAGAGGGAAAAGAAAAATTCTGCCTTGCTAATAAAATCTGTATTTGCAGTGACCCGACAGTTTCCCGGTGGCAGGACTGATTTGTGCTCTAGCTCATGGCCTCATCAAATTAGTTTCAAGTCAGAGTCATAGCAGTAAAGTATGACTTTATATTGTTAAGAATTTAGTATATTTTAGCCGGGCGCGGTGGCTCACGCCTGTAATCCCAGCACTTTGGGAGGCCGAGGCGGGTGGATCACGAGGTCAAGAGATCGAGACCATCCTGGTCAACATGGTGAAACCCCGTCTCTACTAAAAATACAAAAAATTAGCTGGGCATGGTGGCGCGTGCCTGTAATCCCAGCTACTCAGGAGGCTGAGGCAGGAGAATTGCCTGAACCCAGGAGGCGGAGGTTGCGGTGAGCCGAGATCGCGC
>NW_022437127.1:0-51766 GCF_009761245.1 Sapajus apella | reverse complement strand
CAAAAAAAAAAAAAAAAAAAAAAAAAAAAAAAAGTTGATACATTTCTGATAACAGCGACTAAGCTGTCTAGGTAAGCTATAGGAAAAAAAAATTCTTAAAAACATCAAGATGATGATTATCACTGAAGAATTCTGAGGCCTGCAGTAAAGGAAAAACTGGAACCTAGAGCTGTAACCGAGCAGAGAAACAATTTTCTGGCAAAGGGCATTTTCTGACTTGCATATAGGTTTTGACAGCCGTCTGCGACTAATGGGACAGAAATGGAATACCAGAATCTGCTGAAGTTGGAGAATATTCCTACAATAAGGTAGGATCATAAATTTCTATAATCTTAGGATTATAGAAAGTTCAGAGCAACTTTCACAACCTTTTACCTGGTTAAAGGTGGCTCTGGGCTGGAAATGCCCCCAGGTACGAGATAAGAAAGCTTTCATTGTAGATCTCAAATTATTCAGATATTTTTCCAAATAACAAGATGTGGTACATACTCAAAAATAATAATGAACACAAAGAAACTAAATGAGGTGTGAAAACCAGCAGACACATCAGGCAGTTGAAACCAAGCCCCCAAATATTAGCTATATTAGAAAGAATGCAAAACAATGATGCCTATGTTATTCACGAAACAAAAATATGGAAGAGTTTTGCCCACTCGGATGTTTTCTTAGCTTCAACTTAACATTCAGGTTCACAAGACTCTCAGAGGCCATACCTGGCACCCCTCTAATCAGAAAGACATAGGATTAGAACTATAGCTTGCTAGCAGGGCAGCATCAGACACGATATTTCTGTAGGAGCAGTCTCTGCAGCAGCAGTCCACACAGTATGCAGGAGATAGTCTGTTGGCTCTCCACCCCTCACTGTCTACCTGGGGACAGCCGAGGTGCATGTGGCACCGTCCTGGAGCCTTTAACTCTTGTAAGAACTTAACAGAGTAGTTTCCAATCCCATGCAAGGTGTATGCAAGTTATAGGCCCACTGCATTCAGAGAAGCTCAAAGTCCAGCTTCTTCCAGGTACTTAGTTTGCCCAGTTCAAGTGTAGCCCATCAGTCAGGAGTCTTTTTTATGATATGCAGTATTGCTTAGTAACATGGTTAACATTTGTCATTAGGAGGCTCTAGGTGGACAGAGCTAGAAAGTTAATTAAACGTCAAATTATCATGCAGAAGGAGAAAAGGGTTTTGTTAACAATTTACACACAAATTGAGAATAACAAAAAAATGACAATAGATTTAGAGAGAGGCAAATAGAAATTCTGAAAAAAAAATTAAACAAAATTAAGGGTTCAATGGAAGAGTTTAACAGAACAGTCACAGCTGAAAGGAGAACTAGTAAAGTGGGAGATGGGGAAGAAGAAAAAAATGCAGAATATATAACAGGGAGAAAAATCATATTTAATACACAAACACAAAAATATAACAGAGTGAGACAGTCTATATTAGTTTCAGTTAGAGGCTCAAAAGTTGAAGAGAAAGAAAATAAAGGCAATAAAGTCTGTTATCATTTATTAGGTCTAAGTATTAATATTGAAGAGATAATATTTGAGAGCTTTCCAGACAAAATGGAACTAAAAAGTCAACAGATTATAGAAGGCCAGCCAGTGGAACACGATAAATAAAGAGAAATCCATAGCTAAAGACAGAATAGTAAAACTGCAGAAAATAAACAAAGACAAAAAACACTCAGAAGAAAAAAAGGAAGATTATATTCAAATAAGCAAAAGTTAGACAACTGGCTGCCTTCTGAAAAGCGATAATCAAATCCAAGTATGTGGAAAGAAAATAACTGCCTCCAAGAATTACATACTTGGTAAAATTAATTTCCAATAATTAAAGCAAAATGGAGACACTTTCAGAGAAGAAGAGCTGAAAGAGTTTTTCAGAAGCAGACCAACACAAAAGGAAATTCTATAAGATGTTTCTCAGGCAGAAGCACCATGATTACATATAAAAATTCAGAGCCATAGGAAGAGCCAGACACCAGCACATATGTTGCTAAATCTAAAGTAACTATACAAAACATATGTCTAGTCTTCTGGGGCTTAAGAATATTAATACTTAGACTTAATAAATGATAAAAGTATATAATATAGAGTGAGACTAAATGAACTAAAAGTATTCCAACATTCATATACTGTCCAGGATGAGGATAAGGGTATCAATTATCACTATGTTTAACAAATTAAAGATTAAGACTGCAATTTTTAAAGTAATCACAAAAGAATAGAAGCAACTTAAATACAATAAGAAATATAGAAGGAAAAAAGTGAAGCAAAGTATATAAAAAAGTAAAAAATATAATGCTATAATAGTTAAAAGGGGGGCCCGAGCAGCACCCACTGCGCCGCTGCACGCCAAAGCCGGAATCCGAATACGGCAGCTCTGCAATTAATGCACATTTTTTTTTTTTCCAGGTGCTGTTAAAAATGCACGTATTTTAAGCTCCCGAACCTGCGGACGCTATGCACAGGAAGCACCTCCAGGAGATTCCAGACCTGAGTAGCAACGTTGCCGCTAGCTTCACGTGGGGGTGGGATTCTCGCAGGGCTTCTGAACTGCTCTCGGCAGGGGGGTCTCCGCCCTGGAGAAAGAGGAGCCCGACAGTGAGAACATCCCCCAGGAACTGCTCTCAAACCTGGGCCTTCCGCACAGCCCCCCAAGGAAACCGCTGAAGAGCAAAGGCTTCGTGATTACCCGCAGGCCTAAGCTAAATCGAGAGAGCTTTCCAGGTGTTTCATGGGACTCCCTTCCGGATGAGCTGCTTTTGGGGATCTTCTCCTGTCTGTGCCTCCCTGAGCTGCTCAGGGTCTCTGGTGTTTGTAAGAGGTGGTATCTCCTAGCGTTTGACGAGTCTCTATGGCAAACCTTAGACCTCACAGGTAAAAATCTGCACCCAAATGTGATTGGTCAGTGCTGTCTCAAGCGGCGATTGCCTTCCGCTGCCCAGGACCGTTTATGGACCAGCCATTGGCTGAACATTTCAGCCCTTTTCATGTGCAGCACATGGACCCGGCGATCCCAGTTACTGAAATGTCCACCCTCAGGGCATTCTGTCTCGGTGTTCCAAGTTGCAGAATCCAAGCCCGGAAGGCCTGCGGCTGTCGGATCCCATTGCCAATCGTCTCGCACAAAACTCAAATTTAGTGCGACTTAACCTTTGTGGGTGTTCTGGATTCTCTGAATTTGCCCTGCAGACCTGCTAAGCGGCTGTTCCAGACGGGATGAGCTGAACCTCTCCTGGTGTTTTGATTTCACTGAGAAGCACGTGCAGGTGGCTGCTGCGCGTGTGTCAAAGATTGTCACCCAGCGGAATCTCAGCGGCCACAGAAAGAATCTCCAGAAATCAGATCTCTCTACTGTAGTTAGAAGATGCCCCAATCTTGGCCACCTAGACTTAAATGACTGCTTTCCGGAATTTTTCCAGCTCAGCCACCTCCGATACCTATCTCTCAGTCGGTGCTATGATACCTGAAACTTTAGTTGAACTTGGAGAAATTCCCACACTACAAACACTACAAGTTTTTGGAATTGCGCCAGACGGTACCCTTCAACTGTTAAAGGAAGCGCTTCCCCATCTACAGATGCAAGATGGTGTGTCTTCTTTAGAACAGGGAAAGTAGGCAGGAAGCCCAATGGATGGAGTACTTATCTATTTTTTCCTGGTTTTCCCTTTGCCTTCTATCTGCAAGTATATCAGGGAGCCATTTGAGAGGGAAAACTATGAAATCTTGCTTTTTGAAATGATCCTAAAAGCTTTTACCACTACTTTGCTCTTAACAGCCAAAGTTGTAGGCCTTTTGAAATTTTGGGAGAGTAAGCCTATAATTTCAAGGTACCTTAAAGAGCAAAATGTGAGCCACCTTTTCCAGGTGCCCTTCTTATTAAGTCTATTCAGAATCAAGCTTAAAAATTACCACCAGCAAACAATCTTGATAGCCTATGTAACTTTTATCTATTTAATTTTATAGTATTGCTTTATAAGACAGCTTAGAAGAGGTTGGGCCCGGTGGCTCACACCTGTAATCCCAGCACTTTGGGAGGCCGGGCATGTGGATCACGAGGTTAAGAGATCAAGACCATCCTGGTCAACATGGTGAAACCCCGTCTTTACTAAAAATAATAATAAAAAAAAAAGCTGGGCATGGTGGTGCATGCCTGTAGTCCCAGCTACTCAGGAGGCTGAGGCTGGAGAATTGCTTGAACCCAGAAGGTGGAGGTTGCGGTGAGCAGAGATCGTGCCGTTGCACTCCAGGCTGGGTAACAAGAGCGAAACTCCGTCTCAAAGTAACAAAACAAGCAAACAAACAAAAAAAACAGCTTAGAAGAACAATAAGATATTTGTATTATGAGCTGAACAAAAAGGGAATCATAGGATAGTAGCATATGAGGCCATCTTTTCTGGTAATAGGAAAGAAAAAATACATTTAAATTTTGCCTTTAGATTTGAAATTAGGTTAATAGAAATTAGTAGCCACATGTAATTCACCTTAAAACTTACAAAAGACCAAACATTACAAAAACCAGAGGTCTAGAATTGGTGTAGGATTTGAAGGCCCAGGAGACAGCCTTCTATGACAGGTTAATTTGAAGGATCTTGTAATGTTCATTAAATCACTGTGTTTCCAGAATTCTAAATTAGATGAGAAATATAATTGTTGTTGTCTAACTTGATAATCAAATTATGTAAGCATGGGTCCTTTAGATTTTTTTTTTAAAGGCAAAAAAGTAACTTTATTGACTACTAATCTTACCATGAAACATCTATAAGAAATAATTACAAAATAATGCAGTTTTTTTTTTTTTTACATACTTTTGGTATCATCTTGATATGATGATCCTTTTACAGAAAGGATTATTTGGGCCGGGCGCGGTGGCTCAAGCCTGTAATCCCAGCACTTTGGGAGGCTGAGGTGGGTGGATCACGAGGTCAAGAGATCAAGACCATCCTGGTCAACATGGTGAAACCCCGTCTCTACTAAAACTACAAAAAAATTAGCTGGGCATGGTGGCTCGTGCCTGTAATCCCAGCTACTCAGGAGGCTGGGGCAGGAGAATTGCCTGAACCCAGGAGGCGGGGGTTGTGGTGAGCCGAGATCGCGCCATTGCACTCCAGCCTGGGTAACAAGAGCGAAACTCCGTCTCAAAAAAAAGAAAAAAACAGAAAGGATTATTTGCAGTTTATGTAGATATAAAGCTCATTGTTACAAATACAAATGTAGGTGTGCAGAGGCAATATATACCAAATGGGTAGACTGACTAGCAATAGATATGTCAGAAATGCAGAATAAATAACAGCTTCATATTTTTCTTTTCCTTTTTATTTTTAAAAACAATTTCCAAATACAAAATATGGATTATTCAAAGTGGATTTTTAATATACATATATATAATTCTGCTGCAAACAGTGGATCAAAAAGCAAAAGTGCTCTTAGCATGATTCATTTTTGAAAACCCACAGGACTATTTATAAATCGAATTAGAAAGAGCATGTGCAAAATCACCAATAATGCCAGCAAAACCTTAAAGATCTGACTTTGGTTGAAGTAGAGAGAAAATAAAGTATAAAGCAGTACCTGTTTACAGTAATTAAATATGTTTTTCCTTTACCTTTCGTTCTTAAATATGTCTTTTTTTTTTTTTTTTGAGATGGAGTTTCGCTCTTGTTACCCAGACTGGAGTGCAATGGCGCGATCTCGGCTCACCGCAACCTCCGCCCCCCGGGTTCAGGCAATTCTCCTGCCTCAGCCTCCTTTTTTTTTTTTTTTTTTTAAGGTTTGCAAGAAACTCTAAGGGCTAAGGAAATGCACTGCATTATGATCTGGGCTCCTTAGAGTACAATCCTCATCAGGCTTAAGCATCATCCATAAGAAATGGTGGATTACTGAATGACTTCTAAGTAAAATAGTCATTAAATGATCCTTTCATACTTTAATCCTTTTATGCAGACTGAGATACTTCCATACACTTCAACATCTGCAACTTTGGTTCTATTAAAGCATTTGATAAAAGCAAAATAGTTTTGTGACCACAGAACTTGATACAACTTTTTTTCCTTTTATTTTTATTTTTATTATTTTTTTTTTTTGAGACGGAGTTTCGCTCTTGTTACCCAGGCTGGAGTGCAATGGCGCGATCTCGGCTCACCGCAGCCTCCGCCTCCTGGGTTCAGGCAATTCTCCTGCCTCAGCCTCCTGAGTAGCTGGGATTACAGGCACGAGCCACCATGCCCAGCTAATTTTTTGTATTTTTAGTAGAGACGGGGTTTCACTATGTTGACCAGGATGGTCTCGATCTCTTGACCTCGTGATCCACCCGCCTCGGCCTCCCAAAGTGCTGGGATTACAGGCGTGAGCCACCGCACCCGGCTACTTTTTTTCCTTTTAAAGTGTCAGGTGAACCTAATGTGACAAGGCGATTTTGCATACACCTCCGGGACCCAGCACAGGAGGGCGGGCAGCACAGGCAGGCAGGCTCCTGCTCACCATTGGTTGGGTCATACTGACTCCTAGCCACGGGTAACACTGCTTATGTTCCGCTGTACCCTAAATCTACTTCTTTGTTACCTGAAAACGTAACTTTGTATAAAAATATGATTGTTTCTTTAGAAAATAATATATAGTTTTAAAAAATAAAACCTGGCAGATAGAAAAAAGTGGTGTATCAAAATATGGTAAACAAATGTTGTAAAGTACTAAATCATTAAAAATATCTTATAGAAAGACATTGTGCTATGAAGTTCTCTCCTGAAGTATGAGCAATGTTTTTACTGTACATCAAAAGATTGATAAATTCACTCCCCTGACTTGGTTCCTTACGTATTATTGTTACAGCAGCATAGCAGGTAACTGTCTTAAAAATGGCCCTTTCTCATACACTACATCTTCTGTACACCTTTACTTCAAAATTAACAAAAGACATACCCGGGATCAGTGGTTTTCAACTCTGTTGCATATTAGCTCCATCTGGAGAACTTAAAAAAAAAAAAAGGCAATTCTACCTGGGTCCCACCACAAGAGAATGATGTAATCAGACTGGTGGGAGACTCAGTCATTATTTTTTAAAAGCTCCCCACACCAAATTCTATTATACAATCAGTGTTGAGAATCATGGCCAAAGGCACAAGAGGAAACCGTCATTTTTAACTCTATGTATATCAACTGATTGTCTGCAGGTATCATTCATTCAGTGACATATTCTCAATCTTAAGTAATTCCACATATAAAAGATAGTCATGGAAGCCAAAATGAAGACATAGTAAGCTTTAAACACATATAAATATACACAATCCCATGTATTTATATATGTATAATATATACATGGAATATTTTGGTTAAGCAGAAAGTAGCATTGCCATGATTTTTTCTTGATAATTAAACAAAGCATCACCAAGCACCAATGTTTTCTAAGACATTTTCCGTGGTTTTAACAGACACGGGTTTTGTAAACTCCACAAAATGCATTACGACATGAACATAATTCTTGTTACTTGGATGAGGAACTCAACTGAATCCTGGAGCCTTCTCGAAGATCACAGAAGAGGACATGGCACTGAGCGGGGTGGAGGAGTCACAGGCATCACAGCATATGCACTTCCGGTTTTCTGGTTATTGCTTAATTCATGTCTTGTCTCTGCACAGGTGCTTCCATCATGTACGTATCTTTGGCTTGCTACAACCTCATGATTTTGACCACTTCATCAGTGTTCACTTTGGGACAGCCTCAGGGAGGAAGCAATGGCTGTACAGAGCAACCGTCTCTCTGTTAAAAGAAGAGAGAATCTTCTCTCTTTCCTCTCCCAAACCATGAGTGTTTTATAAGGGAGTGGTAAAAAATTTACAAGCAAGCAAATAAATCTAACATCTTTTACATGATAAAAAATGTGATTTACATGTAGCTGAACTAAAAAGCATCAGATGAGCAAACACACCACACTCCAATATTCCGAAGGCATTGCAATCAGTAAAGTGCACTTCCTTCCAAAGGAGCAATGGGCTTCTGGGCACTTCTCTTGCAGTACATTTTCTGTAGCTCCTCTACTTCTGTGTAATACTTAAAGTACAATTGTTTCAAGGCTTTTGTTTCCATCATCACAAATATCATAAAGAAAGAGCTATGCTTAGGGCGAAGAAGACATGGCACAAGTAATATGTAAAGAACCCATGATTTTCACATCCTCTAGCAAACAGTAAGCTGCCTGTACAGCTGTACACAGATGGACTTTATACAACAGACCCTGGAACTTCATCATGAGTGAGATCCAGAGAAAAGTATTTGCTGGTTCTTTTTATTGGAAAAGCATCTTGGATGTTGATGCACTGCTGAGCCAAGTAACTTTTGCAATAGAGGCCTTCCTCGTCCAGTTCATGACCACATCCAAAGGTGTAACTCTGAGCAGTGTCCTGACACAGACCTGCAATGCACAGGAAGTCTTTCTGATAAAGTCTGATGCCATTAAGGCTCAAGCTGTGTCGATCTGTGGAGGTCTTTGGTTTCCGACATACAGTCTGTGGAAGAGAATCAGTACTCTGGCCATGAAGCTTAACAACTGTTTCTGAAGAGCTCGAGGTGGAAGAACCAATTTCTTTCATAATCAACCCGGAGTGTCCGTTCAGCTTCTGCGACATGAGCATGTCCTCTGCGATGTAGATGCACATGCCTGGGCTAACTTCCAGAGACTCTTCATTCATCTGCTCCAGGTCCCAGGGGTCATCAACCAACATCTCTATTTCATCGTCCTGCAAGTCCTTTTCCAGTCGGTCTTTGCCGCCGCTCTCCACTCCTGAGGTGTGGGAGCTGCAATGGCTGGTCAGGGAGCTGCCGGTTTTCAGCTTGCGGTGGATGGCACTGCTGGGGCAGCTGCCTTCTGGCCCCATGTCCCGGGGCCTGGTGTCTGCCTTAATGCCCAAGGTGTGGGAACTGCTGTGGCTGGCGGTGGAATGACGACAGGCGCTTGTGTTTCATGCTGCCTGCCCTGCTCCTGCTGGCCCGAGATGGCTTTTCCAGCTGGTCCACGTCGAGGTCCAGGTTGTCACTAATGTAAGATTTCCGGTACTGCTTCTTCTCTTTGTTTTCCTCCAGCTCCCGGATACGGTGCAGGACAGGCTGCAGATTCATGTTGCTCAGAAGTTGCAGGAGGTGTCTGGAGCTCATGGGCCACCCTGTGTACTATATGAGCTTCCGGGTTGAAGGCAAGCCATCTGGCAAAATCTCAAATTTCTTACCCACAAACACCAACTTTCCAACATTTGTCCAGGGGAAATCATAAAGTAATTGTTTCTCTTCATCTAAATTCTGAAAAATCTGTATTCCTCGCATGGTTGATCCAAAAGTCAGCGATGCTTCAGTTTTCCTTTTATCCTTATACAATCTGTAGTAATGAACAGTGTGTCATCCAGTCGGACAGCCTCTTTGATATATTTAAGATGAGCTTCGGAAGCTGTCAGTGCAAACTGATCCTTGTGCATGTTTAGAACGTGCTTCAGGATGTAGTCCTTCCCCCTCTCGGACACAACCCAAGATGGGAAGTAAGCCTCTGGCTCGAAGTATTTTCCGTAGTGCTGATTCATTTTTAATTTCCCAAGATCAGCCTGCAGAGCAAAGGCTGCCAGTAGGAGGAAGTAGGCCTCCTCTCGGAGCACACACTAAGAATGAAGAACCTGTTCTCTCAGGTGCCGGTGATAATAGTATCTTGCTGCTCTGTCACTGATCAGTCTGCCATTTTCCACATAGTACTGCACACGGAAGTGGATTATCATAGGAGGCCCAAATTGGTCGATACCCTTGCTGGCCTCTTTCTTCCATTCTTTTGGACAATATTTATTTATTTATTATTTTTTCTTTTTTAAAGACGGGGTTTCACCATATTATTCAGGCTGGTCTTGAACTCCTGACCTCCGGTGATCCGCCCGCCTCAGCCTCCCAAAGTGCTAGGATTACAGGCGTGAGCCACCGCGCCCGGCTTTGGACAATATTTGCAAAGCTTTTGTGACAACCCCATATAAACATGTTCATTATTTTGTATAAAACTAAGTCCAAAGAGGTGGCAGTCCTTTAGCTGGAGCAGGTCACAAAGCTGGACCAGCAACTGGTGACACAGAATCTTTTTTTTTTTTTTTTTTTTTTAATAAGATAGGGTTTCACCATGATGGCCAGGCTGGTCTTGAACTCCTGACCTCAGGTGATCCACCCACCTCGGTGACACAGAATCTTAACATTTATGATGATGTTCGGAGATTTATTCTCGGGAAGGAAAATGCACACGCTGTGGCGGTCTTGCATGACTCTGTTGTTGCGGAAATTCAATTTGTTCATTGCGTTTTGGGCTCTCTAGCGGTCAGGGCTGGGCTCTAGGTCCTCGGCAATTCCTCAGGTTCCCAGCACTGGAAAGCCAAGCTTGCCTCCTCATCACACGCCCTGCACGAGAAGCATCATGTTGCTTGACTACGTGAGTTTCTTTTTCTTTTTTTTTTTTTTGAGACGGAGTTTCGCTCTTGTTACCCAGGCTGGAGTGCAATGGCGTGATCTCGGCTCACCGCAGCCTCCGCCTCCTGGGTTCAGGCAATTCTCCTGCCTCAGCCTCCTGAGTAGCTGGGACTACAGGCACGCGCCACCATGCCCAGCTAATTTTTTGTATTTTTAGTAGAGACGGGGTTTCACCATGTTGACCAGGATGGTCTTGATCTCTTGACCTCGTGATCCACCCGCCTCGGCCTCCCAAAGTGCTGGGATTACAGGCTTGAGCCACTGCGCCCGGCCGACTACGTGAGTTTCATAGCTCGGAGAAAGTCTTGAGCACCAGGCGTCGGGCTCTCAGTTCGGCTCTTCCTGCCGGCCGAGCCTGCCCCGCTGCACTCAGCCCCCCGGCTCCTGCAGCCGGAGGAGGGCTCCACATCCGCCCCGCCCACCCCCCACGCCTCCAGGTCCTTTATATTTTAAAATGACTTGCTTTGTTTTAGAAAGCTGCTATTAATCTAATCTCCATTCTAGAACATTTGGATGGCAGAACTCTGAAGTTGCCTGCTGTTTTCCTTTAGCACTGAGGTTCTGAAGGTTACTTTTATATTATTCTAGAATCAAGTATTTTAAATTGCCTTTTTAAAAAAATGATCTCTCACCAATAATTGTTTGAAACTATCTATTTATAAGGGTATCGGACCTAAAGTTCCCTAAGAGGAACTGCACTCCCTTCAATCAGAAATATACAATAGAAGCAGGTATGTGTTTCATGCAGTTTCAGTAGTATGCGCTACTTATACCTGCAAAAGAGTTAAAATCTGGATGTGGGACCTTTTCATACCATCAGTGACTTTTTAAAAAACTGGTACACAAAAGCGAAAAGATTAAATTCTACTTCTTAAAAATCACAAAAAACTAGTTTAAATTGATGACTTCTTCATATGTAATGCCAAGAAAGCCAAAACCCATCATCTGTATTAACTGTTTTTTTAATCAAAAATTGTTAACGTTAGAAACAGTATGAAGTGCCTTTATCTGCTTAGACCGAAGGAAGATTTTAAAGTTGGGTTCCACAGGAAATGATTATGCTTACATTTCTTAGTAAACAGTGCTACACACTACTTGAAATTATTGTTTACAGATTAGTGGCAAGAGCTGGGGTTAGGATTCCGTCGGACTCTAACATCCGGATGCCCTCAAACATAGAGAGCTTCCAAACTCAAGTCCAGCCATAAGCTATTTTGCCAACATGTCAGAGTAATCTGTATTTTTGTGATTTCTACTTTTATAGACTTGTTTTAAAATAATAAAACACATTTTTATAAAGACAAAAAAAATAGTTAAAAATTACCATTCCAAAATAGACAAGAAAAGAAATTGAAAGAGAACAAATAGAAAAAAAAAAAGATGGTAGATTTAAAATTAATATATATCAGCAATTACATTAAATGTTAGTGGACCAAGTTATCCAGTAAAAAATCCCCCAAGATATTGCTAGACTGGATTTTAAAATTAACTATATGCTGTATTTAGGAGTTGTATCTAAACTAGAAAGTGAGAGGAAGGTTGGAAATAAAGGTGAGAAAAGGAGCTTGATTGAAAACATTAACAAAAAGGTGGCTATAATAATGGACCCTAAGGCAAAAAGCATGACTTCAGAATGTAACTCTTAGGGAATATAACCATTCCTTTCTGAATACTGTTTATGCTGACTGGTTATCATAGGTTATGATATATGTTAATCTTTCTGCACCATTTTGTTTAGACAAAGAGCTTTGGTATTTTCTTCTTTACTCTCCAACTATAAAGGCATAATAAAATAATAAATCTTCAAACATTTCTTATCTTTAAAATTTTTGTGTAAGTGATTACCGTCATATTATATAGTGCAGTGACTTGTTTTCATCCTTACTTCCTAATCTCCAAGCATTGCCAGGTACCTGAGCTTTTCCAGTGTCCGTGTCTCAAAGCCAGCACAAGTCCAGAACCCACTGCCTCTGAGAGTCGATCCACGGCAATTCTTTCCCCAACATTCCCTTGGTGTCTAGGACTCTAATGACCAAAGGAAAGGGGCTTGCTGTTGCTTGGCTACTATGTTGGTGGATGTGATTTTAGGCTACAGGTATGTCCACAGATTGACACTGTGGAAAGGTCACTCAAGACGCAGTGTGGCAAATGGGTTGGAATAGACAAGACTGGCTGTAGAGAGGCCAGTTTTTGATCTGCTTATGTTAATGGAGGTGATGGATGGACCAGTGCAGTGATAAAGTGGCAGTGAATCTGTAGAGAGTCCGGTACATTTAAATACTATAATTCTTTGGAAATAAATGTTTGTGTTGGGAGATTGGGAGTGTTTATCTAAAGATGATATCAAGATCTGATGTGAGCAGCAGGATGCATAGCAGTGAGCGTGTGTCTAGGCAGGGGTAGAGGCAGGTTTTAGTGTCTGTTGAAACACCTAGAACCATCCACTGCTCTCTGGGAGATGCTGGCTTGGGGCTGATCACTGAGTGTTGAGGCAGAGGTTGGTACATGATGCTGACAGGGAACTTCCCGGTGTGTTGAGTTTTAGTATCTGTGACTCTGAGATGCATATGAGGCCTTTGTAAATTTCAGAGTTGAGAATAGAAAGGACAGATTTGTGTTTTAGAAAGAGATTTGGGAATAAATGTGGCTCTGGTTGACATAGACAATATATGAATGTTTGTTGGCCAGGGCTGGTGTGTGTCTTGGGTGTTGGGCAGAGAACAGATAGAGCCACAGCTCTGTGAGGTCAATGTGAAGGGTGATTTCCTTTTTTTTTTTTTTTTTTTGAGACGGAGTTTCGCTCTTGTTACCCAGGCTGGAGTGCAATGGCGCCATCTCGGCTCACCGCAACCTCCGCCTCCTGGGTTCAAGCAATTCTCCTGCCTCAGCCTCCTGAGTAGCTGGGATTACAGGCACGCGCCACCATGCCCAGCTAATTTTTTTGTATTTTTAGTAGAGACGGGGTTTCACCGTGTTGACCAGGATGGTCTCGATCTCTTGACCTCGTGATCCACACGCCTCAGCCTCCCAAAGTGCTGGGATTATAGGCGTAAGCCACCGCGCCCGGCCACAAGGGTGATTTCCTTGTTGGCTCAAGTTTGTGACACTGCCTGAACTTGACTTGGCTTCTTGGCTAGAGAAGACGCATGATTTCACGTCACAGCTCCTGTCTTTGAAAAAGTCTTAATGACTCCCAGACCCAGCATGTGGGGCAAATTCTAGATTTTTCTCGTCGGTTTAATCCCTCGAGAGAAGATCTAGGAAAGAAACCTAGATCTCCATCAAGACTAATATGTTAATATTTTGACCATCAATATTTGCTTAAACCAGTCTACTCCTTACATAGCCAATATATCAAAGCATATTAACTTTGGAAATTGGGTTCTCCCAAACAACGAAACATTGACTGCAAGCATTATTAATCTTTTTAGATCACATTTCCTTCCAATGCATTCTACATCTTCAAGCAGACAAATAATAGTGTTATAATGATTACAAGACTGATCATAATTACTCTTTTGCTAAAACACAGCTGCAAAGGACTAACTCAGCGGACCAACCTTTGTTTCTTCATTATCTCTACCTGGATCCTGGCCTTTCATTTTCTCTTCCTTCTAATTCTAATTCTGCTTCTGCTTCTCATTTCCTCCCCAGTTAGAACTTTATTTACCTAAACTACCGGTTAGGTCACCTCAGAACCACTAAGGCAGCAGTTTGAGGCTGACAATTGAAGATTTAGGATTAGAAAAAAGAAACATGAATGAACTTTTTATGCTTCATTATCAGGGGTTTGTAATACAGGTAGAAAGACCTTTCTCAGAGTTAAGTATTCGATGCGAAAAATAAGCTATTTTAATATTTATAACTTTCTCTAGTAAAATTTTTCTATAAAAACATTTGTTTTGGATGTCTTCGTTAGCTTTTAGTTGACACTTGAAAAAGCCTCTTCTGACAGGTTTTATGTCTTTCTGAATACTCTTTTCAGTTATTCCACCAAGTCACAGTGACAGAGATGCATTGGTGGTTCAGTGGTAGAATTCTTGCCTGCCAGCCGGGGTTCAATTCCTGGCCAATGCAGTTGGGTTTTGAGATTCACTTCCCTCATGGCTTCTTTAACCCTTCTGCCCTGTAAAATTATACTGCATACCCTAATAGTGCATTTAGAGGCTTCATGACCACAAGGTAAACTGACCAAGGTCGTGCTAAAAGACATTCAGGAGACTAACCCGGGCCCCTGCAGTTGTTGAACTCAACAAACCACTTAGCAAAGTGGCAAATACGAAGTATGTCTGGCGAGTCACTGCAGTTTTGACATTGATACCTGTTACTTTCATCTATTTTCTGGGCGGATCCCTGCAAACCCAAAAAACCATCAGGTTCCTGATTCGCGTGCTGGACCTTGGGCTTCCCGCTGGCCACAATGGTGAAGATCAAAAAATGAAGCTCCCGGAAGGAGAGAAGCTGTGGGCGAGCAGTCACCTCAGAGGTCCAAGAGGCGTCAGTGGCCCAAAGAAAGGGGAAGTGTGTGGGGAAGAATCTGCGTGGAGATGAGGGGAGCTGTGGAGACTGGTACTTGTGCAGGGGACCCTCGGGGCTGTACCCCAGACACTGAGAACCCAATTTGCTAACATCGTCAGCTGCCGGGGCCTCCGAGTGTTTTGTGGGCCCATCGGTGTTCCGGGAGGGATTCCGGAATCTGTGTCTGGCAATGTGTGTCAACAGGTGTTGGCCTGGAATTTGGCCCGGCATGGTGGCTCGCGCCTGTAATCCCAGCACTTTGGGAGGCTGAGGCGGATGGATGGCTTAATGTCAAGAGTTCAAGACCAGCCTGGCTAACACAGAGAAACCACGCCTCTACTAAAAATACAAAAATTAGCCGAGTGTAGTGGTGTGCACTTGTTATTCCAGCTACTTGAGAGGCTGAAGCAGGAGAATCGCTTGAACCCGGGAGGAGGAGGTTGCAGTGAGCCAAGATGGGGCCACTGCACCCAGCCTGGGCAACAGAGCAAGGCTCTGTCTCAAAAAAATAAAAAAGGTGTTAGCCCGAATATTACATTTATATTTATTTTTTAATTAATTAATTAATTTTTTTTTTTTTTTAAGAGGCAGGGCCTCACTCTGTTGTCCGGCTGCAGCGCAGTGACGTACTCCTAGCTCACTGTAGTCTGGAACTCCTGGGCTCCCGTGATCCTCCCGCCTCAGCCTCTGGAGTAGCTGAGATTATAGCTAAACCATCATGTCCGGTCCAAAAAATATATTTGTAATACAGGAAAGCAAAGAACAGAATCTGGGAACTGTTTATCTGCTTGTGTTTTGAGGATGTTACTGCGTTAGAGACACAACAAATGATAACAGGTGATGAATTTTCTTCCAAAGATTTTTGGAAGATCTTCTCCCCATTTAACAATTGCTTAAAATCTAGGACCAGCCACATCTGGGGAAATATTTTTCTTTCTGTTTCGAAAATGAACTTCGATTTATTCGATAGCAAAAGTTTTCTTTTTTTTTTTTTTTGAGACGGAGTTTCACTTTTGTTACCCAGGCTGGAGTGCAATGGCGCGATCTCGGCTCACCGCAACCTCCGCCTCCCGGGTTCAGGCAATTCTCCTGCCTCAGCCTCCTTAGTAGCTGGGATTACAGGCACGTGCCACCATGCCCAGCTAATTTTTTGTATTTTTTTAGTAGAGACGGGGTTTCACCATGTTGACCAGGATGGTCTCGATCTCTTGACCTCGTGATCCACCCGCCTCGGCCTCCCAAAGTGCTGGGATTACAGGCTTGAGCCACCGCGCCCGGCTAACTGGGTTTTCTTTTAGAATTTTAAAACTCTTTGAGGGATCTCTGGCTTTCATGAAGAAATTCTGAACTGCAATACATAATTGTTTTTTGTTTTTGTTTTAGAGATGGGGTTGTTGCTTTATCACCCAGGCTGGAGTGCAGTGGTGTGATCATGGCTCACTGCAGCTGGCATTACAGGTGTGATCCATGGAGCTTGGCCCATAATGTCTTCTTTTTTTTTTTTTTTTTTTTTTTTTTTTAAGCTCTAAACAACGATCAGACATTAGGGAAGAAAAATGTAGAAGGCCTGATTCATGAAAAGGAAATTGAAGGATTACTTATGCCGTGAAGCAAACACGTTCAGACTCTAGAGTCCCACAGATATCGGATGGTTTTGCTGAAGAATATCTGCTTTGACTCTATTCCTCATCTTCTTGTGACTCGGGAAGTGCATCCACCATAGTCAGGTTTTTTCTTCTACTGCAGTGAAGAAGCTGGAAGAAAGGCAGGTTGTGGGGGGAAGATCCCACAGGCACAAGCAGGGGGAGACTTGTATTGGAAAGACTGATTGAGACAAAAGAAGAGAAGCTGTGGACTGTGAAGTAAACAACGGGAAAAAAACTGATTTTTAAAGCAGATCATTTCCTTTTTAATATGAACTTTTTTGAAGTTCTTCAGGATAAATCCATACCTATTTGTATGTTTGTGTGCATGTGCGTGTGTGTGTTTAATTTTTCACTGTGGTAAAAGATACACTGCCATAGCAGTGGATGCTCTTCAGGTCAGTGTGGGTTAGAGGGAATAACCATGCTTGGAGAAGGGTTGGAGACGTCCATTCTTACATTAAACCGCTCTGCCCTAGGTCAGGTGACAGCGTAAGTGTCCCTTGCTTGATTATGAAGCAGTGATACTAATAATATTCCTCTGCACTTTCAGTTGAGGGAAGTTTCTCATAAATATTTATTATTTAATTTTCTTTATACTGTGCTAAGCACTTGGGATTCAAGTATTTAATGTCTCTCTAAAGAAACTGAAGACAGTGAGTGGAAAAACACAAACAGATCATTTCAACAAGATACGGTAGTTCTACCCAACTGAGGTGTTGTGGGAGCCCGGAGGATGGGAGGGTGTGTCAAAGGACATCGCTCCTAATGATGGGGAAGCATAAGAGAACATTTTCAGGACAGACTAGTCTTCCTTGAGTCTCCCACAGGAGAGGATCCTGGGGCAGGGATGGTGTAGGGCAGGTGCCTCTCTAGGGAAGGGATTTGCAGCATCTGAGAGAAAGAGCATCCCTTACAAGACATTGGGGACAGAAATGTAGGTGAAAGAGTCGGAGGTTTGTAATCCATTTTATTCAATCATGGATGAACACTGCTGAGAGGCCCCTCTGTGCTGGGCCCTTAGCTAAGGATCATGACCACAGAGGTGAGTAAAATAGGATCCCACCTTTCACGCAATGCTCAGTCTAGTGACTGGTGATTCATGAGAAGTGTAGTGATGGTGGGTTCATTGGAACCAGTGGCCCATGCCTCATGAGATGACCTCAGTGGATGTCCTGGGCCAGTGAACCTGGACTTCAGCCATATTTCAGCATCTCGCAATACAGTACACCAACACCTCAGCTCCATGTTGAGTCAAAGCAGTTAACACAGCCAAGGTATTCAGAGGACACTGATGATATCAGTAGCTATAGGCTGTTTCCAGCTGGGGAAATGAAGTAAATTTAATAAGTCTTCTAAATGTGTCCTTGCCATAATGATAAATAACTTCATCTTGATAATGAATTATATTCTGGTAAGTTAATTATAACTTACCATAATGAGAAATAACTTTATCCTGAGTACAGCAGACACACAAGCCCTTGAGGACACATGCCTGAGGATTCTGATGAAGATATGATGTCCAAATATGTGCACAGTTGGACCTACAGGCCAGCTTTGAAACAGTGGAAGACCTAGTTTCAAATTCAAGGTTGCTTTGAGTAGAAATTCACTTTACCTCTCTTTGCATGGCAATGGGGCCAGTCTTCCCTAAGCTACCCCTTACAAGAAAGGGAATCATACTGGTAAGAATTCAGAATGCAGCAAACATGGGTAAGTAAGGAAGTCTTATAAATGTGTTCTAGCCACCTAGCAAGAAACCAGGAATTTAGCAAGTTCATTCACATTCAGGACAGTTGTGTTCACTAGATCAGAGGCCCTGAGACATGAAGAAGAGACCCCCCTAACAAGGGAAAGTGTTTCTTCCTGTCCTAGGACATCACTGCCAACTTCAGGGAAGTGGGAACACAGCTGCCCGCTTTACAGTATGGGCTGCTTTTGTGCCTGGAATGTATCTGATGTCCCAAGGCCTGTACCTATTTCAGGGAGCCTTGAGAGGAGCCTGAATCACTGATGGAATTGGACAGTGCATGGAGATGGTTGAGCAGGACGAGGGTAAGTGCAGGGGCATGGCCAGGTCATACTGGGAGACAGTGAGCGGCCCTGACGGGGACAGACAAAGATAAAGTCAAAAGTGTGTGCTTCAGTGTCAAAAACAAACCAGTAACTAGTTTGCTTTCATAAGCAATAAGTATTTTTCTATTTACATGAGAATTTAATCTCAAAACAGAAATCATAAAAATACTACGTCTAGAGCATAAAACCTAAACTATAGCTCATATTTAGTCTTTCTAATGGAGCTATCAGTAAAATCTTCTTCATCAAACATATATTGTGGTTATAAAAAAGCAAAAGTCGGCCGGGTGCGGTGGCTCGCGCCTGTAGTCCCAGCACTCTGGGAGGCCAAAGCGGGTGGATCATGACGTCAAGATATCAAGAACATCTTGGCCAACATGGTGAAACCCTGTCTCTACTAAAAACACAAAAATTAGCCGGGCGTGGTGGCACATGCCTGTAGTCTCACCTACTTGGGAGACTGAGGCAGGAGAATAGCTTGAATGTGGGAGACAGAGGTTGCAGTGAACTGAGATTGTTCCACTGCATTTCAGCCTGGTGACAGAGCAAGACTGTCACAAAAAAACAAAAGAAAGAAAGAAAGAAAAAAAAAAAAAAGCAAAAGCTTAGTGAAAATCATTGGTATTCCATAGAAGAGAGAAATAAATACAGTCAAGGGAAGACCACATCTCATACTTCTCTTGTATATTCCAAAGCTCCAGAGAAATTCCAGGTAAAAGAGGTTATTTCCCATGCTGTTAAAGCAAGGTGGCAGACATTTCTGAATTTTGGTCCCAATACTCTAGAAGGGCACACCTCTGTCCTGGAAAATGATACAGGAATGGATACTCTTCCTGTGACTCATTCTGGTGATTTGTCCAGCATCACAGAAACCAAGAAATGGAAATACGGCCAAATTCATGATTTGCTAGCCCTCTTCTTCAGGTTTCTTACCTGATTCTTAGGAGAACAGCATTACTTTGAAGATGATAATGAAGATATGCTGTCCAAATATGTGCACAGTTTTGAGCAAAATGCCTGGTACAAATTGGTCAACAAATAATTACTGAATTATTATATAAATATTTACAGAATGACATGAATCCTATGAATAATTATGGAATAATTGTTGTGATTGCTTTTATTGGCAGTGCTCAAAACTCATCCCTGTGTGACCTCAAGTAAGCCACATAACTTGGTGGACCTGCAGTTTCATCATTTTTATAATGAAGAAACCTGACAGATTTCCCTTCTGCCACAGAATATCAGGCCTCCCAGACACCAGAACATGTATATACCTAAAGCCTTTGATGTATGTCAAAGCAGTATGCTTACGGTGTTGCTGGAGGATGATGGGGGCTGCAGAGAGGCATGCTTTCCAATGGGATTGATCCAGTCCTCCTTGCTTCACTTCCACATGAGTGCTGGGCAGCCCAGGGTCACACCCATTGCACCCTCAACTCAGGCAAGCCCAGAAAGCAGCCAAACATAGGAGACGTGGGCTACAGAACAGTCTCCCAAGTCCCAGGCCCACAAAACCTGGGTGGCGATGAAAGCTGAGAAAGTGAGGAGGTGGTTCAGGGGATCGCTCTTCCCTACTCGTTCCTGTCATCTCAAATTCACCTCCTACTGCACAGCAACACGGAGGACCACCAACCACCCCTGACCATCACCTTGATCTTGCTGTGTTTGGTTAGTGGGATGCAACCACACCTCAACGGCCATAGACCAACTCAGAAAAATATCTCTCAAACAGTATTCCATAAGGACCGCTCATGGCCCCGTTATTTTCAATATATGGAAGAACGAAATGGAAACAACAGAATCATATCAGGTTTACCAGAATTCCCAAGATAGATGGTCACATATGCTTTCAGGAGATCTCTATAGAAATGATTTTGATGACTTGCCACCTTGAAAAGAGCTCTTGTGGGACTAAACTGACATCTATAAGTGACAAGAATGAGATGTAGTGTTCAGTCACATTAAAAAACAAATCGTCCCACATAGAGGAAGCTTTGGATATAGGGACATCAAACTGGTCTTAAGTGTAATGAGAAGTCTCTTCTGCCACAAATATCAGTGTAGTGATATCTGCCAGTAAGAAAATATAAATCAGCATAACCATGGGATGCAGCAAGAAGAATATTGAGCCAGGAAAGAAAACATTTTTAAAAAATGAATTATTCACTTTCTAGTGGATACAGAAAAAAGTGCAGAAGAGTCAGAGGACATCATGGCAGTGTAATAGGTTGATATGTTAAACTTGTGGAGAAGCCTTCAATTCTGTTTTAACATATGAGAAGGAGGGGTGACTGACTTCATGACTAGCATTAAGAAAATATCACATGTTGGGAAACTTTCTGCCTCGATGACTTTATAAACACAAGAGATGAAAAATAAGGCACATGCTTAGATATACTGGGACTGAGATGGGACTGTGGCATTGTCACAAGGGTACACAAATGCTGAGTGACTGATAGAGGAATGGTCCCCATCGGTTGTGACCTCAGGTGAGACCAGGAGGCCTGTGTTTTAGCAAACCCTGGGCAATTGGAATGAAGGGCTCCTAAGATTCCATGACACGCCCAGCTTCTAATTCTGTTATTGCAACAGCAGGCCGTTACCTCGGACTCTGGCCACTATCTCCCACACTCTTGTCAGAGCCTGAGCTACAGGCAGCACCTTCGGCTCTCAGCTCAAGCATTGCGAACGTTGTTTTTGTGGTTAAGGACCCTAAAGTGCTGTGAGGGAGGATCAAGATTTTCTGAACAGTAAGTTAGGAATTTGAGTTATTGACATCCCCCAGTCCTGATTAAACCTATTTCATTTCCAGTTTTTAGCCGATCATGTGTTTGGGTTTCTTCACCCCAGTTTCTGGCTGTACCTGTGGTGCCCCCAACGTCAGCATGGTGGCATCCGGCAGGACGTGTTCCAGGAAAACCACAGAGGTGAACTTTCCTGATATCATCGAGAATTCCTACTCCCAGCAGGAAGAGACCAAACCCAATTTCAGAGACAGCAAATATAGACTTCTTATGAGCCAGGTGGCCTACTTCCAGAACTACCAGCTGAAGACATACACTAAGTTCTATAGGTTGACCACCACGAAACTGATGAGTGATGTCCTGTCTTGTCTCAAGAAACTAACCATTCTCTTCATCAAAGTTAATTTCATGCTTCCCATACTTGTAGAAAATAGCAATGGGTATTTTAACGTTTAGTTAAAGATAGAAGACAGAGGACAAAGTATTTAGCAACTTTTCCATGTCTGCAGTAAGGTGGGTGTGGGACTTCTGTTACAATCCCAGCTATTGATTTCTTTTCTTTTTTTTTTTTTTTTTTTTGAGACAGAGTTTCACTCTTGTTACCCAGGCTGGAGTGCAATGGCACGATCTCGGCTCACCACAACCTCCGCCTCCTAGGTTCAGGCAATTCTCCTGCCTCAGCCTCCTGAGTAGCTGGGATTACAGGCACGCGCCACCATGCCCAGCTGATTTTTTGTAGTTTTAGTAGAGACGGGGTTTCACCATGTTGACCAGGATGGTCTCAATCTCTTGGCCTCGTGATCCACCCGCCTCGGCCTCCCAAAGTGCTGGGATTACAGGCTTGAGCCACCGTGCCCGGCCCCAGCTATTGATTTCTGACACAGGCACAGAACCACCTGTTGTTCTCAGCAAAAGGCTAAATCATGTTTACAGGAATCCTCTCTGTACCATATAAGATCCTGCAGACAAGTAGCATCCAGTCTGTTGGTTTAAATGTCTGAGGCTGCTGAACTTCCATTAGGTTCTGGTTTCTGCTGAGGCCCAGTAGACAAAGCTGTGTTCTGGAGACACAGAGGAAACACAGTGATAGCACACAGTACCGCTGTGAGGAGCTCGAAGGGGACTCTGCTTTTAATAGAACCTGTGGTATGTGTATGTGGCACCATCAAGAGCAGGGAGTACCCTGGTACTGGTGCCTCATCCTCCCAATTACCTGGGATCCCTGGTGAGCACCACTGCAAATGGCTAATTTTTGTATATTTAGTAGAGGCGGAGTTCCACCATGTTGTCCAGGCTGTTCTTCAACTCCGGAGGTCAAGGGATCTGCCTACTTGGGCCTCCTAAAGTGCTGGTATTCCAGGCGTGAGCCACCATGCCTGCTCCGCAGATTCTTTCATCAGTAAAGGTTGTTAGAATTCATCCGTCGGTCTAGTCTCCTATATAAATTTCTCTAACCATTTATTGACAGTGATATATGATGAGATAAATCAGTATTGCAGCAACACTTCTAGAAAGTATTTAAGACAATTTTTGTAAGATTTTGGGGAAAAAGTTTTAATTATTTGTACTGCCTTAGGTCAGAGGATACTTGATTAAGGTCTACCAGATGAAGGAGAGTTTGTCCCATGGATCTGAAAAGTGTCTCACCTACTTCTAGGGTGACTTAGTCTAGGGCCCGTGAGAACATTCCCATCAGAATATCACATTCTTACACTGAGAATATTTTAAGTCCTTGTGCTATGACCGGACACTGGTTTGGTCTTGTGTGAAGTGCAATTTGCTTAATGTGACCTGCTTTTCTGAATTTGTTTACAGAAGATCGAAAAGATCACGATGAAGAACAGATATACAGAGACAGCAGAAATAAACTTCTTATGAGTCAAGTGGCCTACTACCTGGGCTGCCAGCTGAAGACGGAAGGTTAGTTCTACATGGTCACCATCACAAAAGTGTGGAACGATGTTCTGTCTTGTCTCTGAGAAATTATACACTCTCTTCTTCGAAATTAATTCCATCCTTCCCATACTTCTGGGAAAATAGCAACGGGTATTTTAACATTTTGTTATAGATGGAAGACAGAGGCCAAAGCATTTAGCAACTTTTCCACGTCTGCAGTAAGGCGGGTGTGGGACTCGTGTTAATGTCCTAGCTATTGATTCCTGACACAGGCACAGAACCACCTGTTTCTCTCATCAAGAGGCTAAATCATGTTGACAGGAATCCTGTCTAGCATATAAGATTCTGCAGAACTTATAAGCAAGATAAAGGTAGAGGTGTTTATTTCCAGGTTTCAGGGTGACTGAGTAGCTAAGACAAGTTGCTTTAAGGAGATCGAGAGAGGAGGTGAGAAGAGTAAAAGCAGGAAAACAACATCTTCAAATCAGTAGCCAAGACTGTCAGTGACACCCTCAGTCCCGATTAAACCAATTTCACATCACCAGTTTCTAACCCATCATGTGTTTGGGTTTCTTCTCCCCAGTCCCTGGCTTTCTGTGTTGTGCCCCAAATGTCAACATGGTGGCATCTGGCAGGTCTCCTTCCAGAAAAAGCACAGAAGTGAACATTCCAGAAGGCAATGAGAAATCCTGCTCCCAACAGGAAGAAAACCAACTGAATGTCGGAGCCAAGAAAAATAGACTTCTTATGAGGCAGGTGGCGTACTTGCTGAACTACCGGCTGAAGATATACGGTAAGTTCTATAGGTTGACCACCACGAAAGTCATAACTGATGTCCTGTGTTGTGTTGAGAAACTAACAGTTCTCTTCATCAATACTAATTTTTTCTGCCCATACTTGCAGAAAATAGAAATGGGTATTTTAACATTTTGGTAAAGATGGAAGACAGAGTCCAAAGTGTTTAGCAACTTTTTCACATCTGCAGTAAGGTGGGTGTGGGACTGGGGTTACAGTCCCAGCTATTGATTTGTGACACAGGCACAGAACCACCTGTTTTCCTCATCAAGAGGCTAAATCCATGTTTGCAGGAATCCTCTCTGTACCGTATAAGATCCTACAGACAAGTAGCATCTAGTCTGTTGGTCTAAATGTCTGAGGCTACTGAACTTCCATTCAGTTCCGGTTTCTGCTGAGCTCCAGTAGTCAAAGCTGTGTTCTGGGGACACTGGGGAAACACGATGATAGCACACAGTTCCGACTGTGAGGAGCTTAAAGGGGACCCTGCTCCTAATAGAAACTGTGGTATGTGTAAGTGGCACCTTCAAGAGCAGGGAGTACCCTGGTACTGGTGCCTTAGCCTCTCAATCAGCTGGGATCCCCGGTGGGCACCACCACACCTGGCTAACTATTGTGTTTTCAGGAGAGGCGGGGTTTCACCATGTTGGCCAGGCTGGTCCTGAATGCCTAAGGTCAAGGGACCTGCCCTCCTGTGCCTCCTAAATTTCTCGGATTCCAGGCGTGAGCCACCAAGCTGGTTCCACAGATTTTTTTTCAGTAAAGGTTGTTAGAATTCATCCATCGGTTGAGTCTCCTATATAAATTTCTCTAACCACTGATTGACCATGATATATGATGTGATAAATCAATATTGCAGCAATGTTTCTGGAAAGTATTCAGGGCAATTTTTGTAAGATTTTGGGGAAAACGTTTTAAATGTTTGCACTGACTTAGGTCAGAAGATATGTGATTAAGAACTACCAGATGAGTGAGAGTTTGTCCCATGGATCTCAAAAGCAGCTCATCTACTTCTAGGGCGACTTAGTCTAGGGTCTCTTAGAACATTCCCATCAGAATATCACATTCTTACACTGAGAATATTTTAAGACCTTGTGCTATGACTGAACACTGATTTGGTCTTGTGTGAAGTGCGATTTCCTTAATGTGACCTGCTCTTTTGAATTTGTTTGCAGAAGATCGAAAAGATCATGACGAAGAACAGAAATGCCGAGACAGCAAAAATAAACTTCTTATGAGTCAAGTGGCCTACTACCTGGGCTGCCGGCTGAAGACAGAAGGTAAGTTCTATAGGTTCACTGTCACGGAAGTGCTGAACAATGTCCTGTCTTGTCTCTGAGAAATGATACATTCTCTTCTTTAAAGTTAATTTAATCCTTCCCATGCTTCTAGGAAAATAGCAATGGGTAATTTAACATTTTGTTAAAGATGGAAGACAGAGGCCAAGGTATTTAGCAACTTTTCCACGTCTGCAGTAAGGTGGGTGTGGGACTAGTGTTAATATCCCAGCTATTGATTCCTGACACAGGCACAGAACCACCTGTTTTTCTCAGCAAGAGGCTAAGTCATGTTGACAGGAACCCTCTCTAATATATAGGATCCTTGAGAACTTATAAGCAAGCTAAAGGTAGAAGTGTTTATATCCTGGTTTCAAGGTGACTGAGTAGCTAAGACAAGTTGACTTTAAGGAGATCGAGAGTGGAGATGAGAAGAGTAAAAGCAGGGAAACGACATCTTCAAATCAATAGGCGAGGCTGTCAGTGACATCCTCAGTCCCGATTAAACCAATTTGATGTCACCAGTTTCTAACCCATCATGTGTTTGGGTTTCTTCTCCCCAGTCCCTGGCTTTCTGGGTTCTGTCCCAAACATCAACATAGTGGCAGCTGGCAGGACTCCTTCTGGAAAAAACTCAGAGGTGGACATTTCTGAAGGCATTGAGAAATCCTGCTCCCAACAGGAAGAAAACAAGCTGAATGTGGGAGCCAACAAAAATAGACTTCTTATGAGCCTGGTGGCCTACTTCCTGAACTACCAGGAGAAGACATACAGTAAGTTCTATAGGTTGACCACCACGAAAGTAATCAATGATGTCTTGTCTTGTTTTGAAAAGCTAACAGTTCTCTTCATCAAAGTTAATTTCATTCTTGCTATACTTGTAGTAAATAGAAAGGTGTATTTTACCATTTTGTTAAAGATGGAAGATGGAAGCCAAAGTGTTTAGCAACTTTTCCACATCTGCAGTAAGGTGGGTGTGGGACCGGGGTCGCAATCCCAGCTATTGATTTCTGACACAGGCACAGAACCACCTGTTGCTCTCAGCAAGAGGTTAAATTCGTGTATACAGGAATCGTCTCTACTGTGTAAGGTCCTGCAGACAAGTAGCATCCAGTCTGTTGGTCAAAATGTCTGAGGCTACCGAACTTCCATTTTGTTCCAGTTTCTGCTGAGGCCCAGTAGGCAAAGCTGTGCTCTGGGGACACTGGGGGAAACACTGTGATAGCCCACAGTACCTCTTGTGAAGAGCTGGAAGGGGACCCTGCTCCTAATAGAACCTGTGGTTTGTGTAAGTGGCACCATCAAGAGCAAGGAGCACCCTGGTACTGATGCCTCAGCCTCCCAATTAGCTGGGATCCCTGGTGGGCACCACCGCACCTGGCTAATTTTTGTATTTTTAGTTGAGTTGGCATTTCACCATGTTGGCCAGGCTGTTCTTGAACTCCTGAGGTCAAGTGATCTGCCTTTCTGGGCCTCTTAAAGTGCTGGGATTCCAAATGTGAGACATTGGGCTGACTCCACAGATCCTTTTTAAGTAAAAGTTGTTAGAATTCGTCCATTGGTCCAGTCTCCTATGTAAATTTCTCTACCCATTCATTGACCTTGATATATGACGAGATAACTCGGTATTGCAGCAATGCTTCTGAAAAGCAGTTAGGGCAATTTTTGAAGATTTTTGGGAAAAAGTTTTTTATTATTTGCACTGACTTAGGTCAGAGGATACATGATTAAGATCTACCAGATGAGGGAGATTTTGTCCCATGGATCTGAAAAGCGGGCTCATATACCACTGAGGCAATCTAATCTAGGGTCTGTTAGAACATTCCTGTCAGAATATCACATTCTTACACTGAGAATACTTTACCTCCTTGTGCTATGACTGGAAACTGATTTGGTCTTGTGTGAAGCGTGATTTGCTCAATGTGACCTGCTCTTCTGAATTTGTTTATAGAAGATCGAAAAGAACATGATGAAAAACAGAAATGCAGATACAGCAAAAATAAACTTCTTATAAGTCAAGTGGCCTACTACCTGGGCTGCCGGCTGAAGACGGAAGGTAAGTTGTATAGGTTCACCATCACGGAAGTGCTGAACGACGTCCTGTCTTGTCTCTGACAAGCAATACACTCTCTTCTTCAAAGTTAATTTCATCCTTCGCATACTTCTAGGAAAGTAGCAATGGGAATTTTAACATTTTATTAAAGATGTAACACAGAGGCCGAAGTATTTAGCAACTTTTCACATCTGCAGTAAGACAGGTGTGAGACTAGGGTTAACATCCCAGCTATTGATTCCTGACACAGGCAGCGAATCACCTGCTTTTCTCTGCAAGAGACTAAATCATGTTTACAGGAATCTTCTCTGTACCATATAAGATCCTTCAGAACTTATAAGCAAGATAAAAGTAGAAAAGTGTATGTCCTGGCTTCAAGGTAAATGAGTAGCTAAGACAAGTTGACGTTAAGAAGATCAAGAGTGGAGATGAGAAGAGTAATTGGGGAAATGCCATCTTCACATCAATAGGCGAGGCTGTCAGTGACATCCCTCCATCCTGATTAAACCAATTTGATGTGACCAGATTCTAACCCATCACGTGTTTGTGTTTCTTCTCCCCAGTCCCTGGCTTTCTGTGTTGTGCCCCAAACATCAGCAAGGTGGCATCTTTCAGGACTCCTTCCAGAAAAAACACAGAGGTGAACATTCCAGAAGGCATTGAGAAATCCTGCTCCCAGCAGGAAGATAACAAACCGAATGTCGGAGTCAGCAAAAATAAACGTCTTCTGAGTCAGGTGAACTACACCCTGAACTACCAGCTGAAGACATACAGTAAGCTCTATAGATTCACCTCCACAAAAGTGATGAACGATGTCCTGTCTTGTCTCGAGAAACCACTCTCTTCATCAAAATTAATTTCATCCTTCCCATACTTGTAGAAAATAAAAATGGGTATTTTAACATTTTGGTAAAGATGGAAGAGAGAGGCCAAAGTGTTTAGCAACTTTTCTACGTCTGCAGTAAGGTGGGTGTGGGACTGTGGTTCCAATCCCAGCTATTGATTTCTGACACAGGCACAGAACCACCTGTTTTTCTCAGCAAGAGGCTAAATCCATGTTTTCAGGAATCCTCTCTGTATGGTATAAGATCCTGCAGAGAAGTAGCATCTAGTCTGCTGGTCTAAATGTCTGAGGCTACTGAACTTCCATTCAGTTCCAGTTTCTGTTGAGGCCCAGTAGGCAAAGCTGTGTTCTGTGGACACTGGGGGAAATACGGCGATAGCACGCAGTACCTCCTGTGAGGAGCTTAAAGGGGACCCTGCTCCTAATAGAACCTGTGGTATGTGTAAGTGGCTCCATCAAGTGCAGGAAGTACCCTGGTACTGCTGCGTCAGACTACCAATTAGCTGGGATCCCTGGTGGGCACCACCACACCTGGCTAATTTTTGTATTTTATGTAGAGGCAGGGTTCTCCCCGTCGGCCAGGCTGGTCTTGAACTCCTGAGGTCAAGGAATCTGCCCTCCTGGGCCTCCTAAAATGCTGGGATTCCAGGCATGAGCCACTGGGCCAACTCCCCAGATTCTTTTTTAAGTAACTGTTCTTAAAATTCATCCGTTGGTCCAGTCTCCTATATAAATATCTCTAACCATTCATTGATCATGATATATGATGAGATAAATCAGTATTGCAGCAACCCTTCTGGAAAGTAGTTAGGGCAAGTTTTGAAGATTTTGGGGAAAAAGTTTTAATGGTTAGCACTGACTTAAGTCAGAGGATATGTGATTGCGATCTACAAGATGATATAGATTTTGTCCCATGGATCTGAAAAGCAGGCTCATCTACTTCTGAGGCGAGTTAATCTAGGGCCCGTGAGAACATTCCCATCGTAATATGACATTCTTCCATTGAGAATATTTTACGTCCTTGTGCTATGACCGGGCACTGATTTGGTCTTGTGTGAAGTGAGATTTGCTCAATGTGACCTGCTCTTCTGAATTTGTTTACAGGTGATCAAAAAGATCATGATGAACAACACAAATACAGAGACAGCAAAAATAAACTTCTTACGAGCCAAGCGGCCTGCTACCTAGGCTGCCGGCTGAAGACGGAAGGTAAGTTCTATAGGTTCACCATCACGGAAGTGCTGAACGATGTCCTGTCTTTTCTCTGAGAAACTGAACACTCTCTTCATCAGAATTTATTTCATTTTTCCCATACTTGTAGGGAAATATAAATTTGTATCTTAAAATTTTGTTAAAAATGGCTGAGAGAGGCCAAAGTATGTAGCCACTTTTCCACGTCTGCAGTAAGGTAGGGGTGTGACTCAGGGTAAAATCTCAGCCATTGATTCCTGACACAGGCACAGAACCACCTGTTTTTCTCAGCAAGAGGCTAAATCATGTTGACAGGAATCCTCTCTGTGCCACAGAAGATCCTGCAGACAAGTAGCATCCAGTCTGTTGGTCTAAATGTCTGAGGCTCGTGAACTGCCATTGAGTTCAGGTTTCTGCTGCGGTCCAGTAGGGAAAGCTCTGTTCTGGGGGCCTGGGGGAAATACAGTGATAGCACACAGTACCCGCTGTGGGAGCTTCAAGAGGACTCTGCTTCTTACATAATCTGATGGGAGGTGGTCTTTGGAACAAGGGGCAGCATCTGTCCAGTTGTAAAGGACAAAAAGGAAGCTGTGACAGGAGGGCGGTTGTTGGAGTGGAAAGAGCTCTGGATTAAGAACAAACGTTCCCAGGCTGTATCTTCAGCAGTGTTTTTAGTAACTGCCTGTGAGCAGTTGATTTCTCCTTCCTGACTTTCTGTCTCTCCAACTGCAAAGTCAGGCAAATTTCTCTCTCACCATCTGCAAAGGCAGATACCTTGCAGTGTCTGAAGCATTCAAATGTGCGAACATTTATGACCGCTTATCAAAATGAGATAAAGGCCCTCGCTGTGTGGTGTTGGAGACAGTGCTTGATGTGTGGGCATTTGGTGTTAGGAAGCAGTTCAGACTGGAGCACTCCCCATGGAAAGAATGTCCCTGAATAACACAGCAGAAGCCACTTGGAGGGCCTGTGAACTCACCTGATGTGCAGAGGATTGTGGGACAAGTTTGTTCATCCTCTCCTAAGATAAAGAAACAGGTTTTAAATGTGAACTGTGACAGGAAGGCAAGCCTGTCCCTGGGCATCAGATCTGTGTCAGGATGGGGGAGACAGCTGCCAAAGTCCAGAGAGAGGCTGCACAAGCCTCCGGTGATATGGGAGCAGAAGGCCTTTTCAACATTTGGCCTCATCTTCACGGTGACCCTCTGGATCAGAAATGCATTGTCTAGTGGATCAGGAAACCATGGCAGGGCATTTTGTTAAAGAGAAACCATGAGAGCTTTCAGTAGAACAGGGACCCACACGCAGACGTTCATGTCCCTGTGCACATTGGGCTGACTGTGCTTGCAGAGTGTGAAACGGGAAATATCTGAACGAACACATCTGTACTTGCAGAAAATGACCAAGATGAGGATGAAGATGTTCACGTCGAAGAGGCTAAGAAAGTACAGGAGTCACGTGCCCCCAGTAACGCTGAATAATCAGGAGCAAGTAGTGGTTGGGAAAGTATGGAAAAGTTCTAGAATCTCACCCTCTCTGGCATCGCCCATGGGCCAAAAACCTGCATTCCCTTGTCCACAATACGTTCAGTTCAACCCAACTTAGACACAGGGTGTGGCAGCTGTTGTGGTTCTTTGTATGTGCTGAGTGCCGTGTCTGAATTATGCAGGGATAACTGAGTCTCTGTTCTTCTCAGCTCCTTTCTGCCCAGTGTGATGAATACCAGCTGCTCTCTTTCTCTCCGGTTCCCATGGCAGCCATGCTGTGTTGCAGAGAGGAGGATTGCCTGTTTCCTCTCAAAGGGAACCTCCCATTTGCATTCTGAGACCCGTCTCTTATTCCTCCTGTTCAATCCCCCTTTGTTTAATCTTCTGTCATCTTTGTCCCATCTGACTCATCAGAGAGGTGCAGAAGATTGAAGTCAAGAAAGTCCCTGAGGACTCACTGGAGGAATGTGTCATCACTCGTTCAAATAGCTATGGCCCTCCTGACTCCAGCCAGCCTCCCAGAGACACCAGTGAAATCACATTTGAGGAAGACAGCGTCGATTCTGCACTGATTGTAGAGAGTAAATCATCCCATGATGTAGCGGAGGATGCTCTAATCATTCTTTCAGGTGACCTCTACATTCCTTGTTTTTGGTACCTCTGTCTAGGCTGAGGAAGATCAACTCTGAAGACAGGCTCTATACACACAAATCGGTTTGAATAAAAATGTATGATGGGATACTAAACGCAGATATCAGGGAATTTTTATCTCTTCCTCAGCTCATGCCATGCGTTTGTCTCCCAGGCCCGAGTATCAAGTTACCAGACCCCAGGCCGGTGTGACAAACTCATGGTTACCTGAGTGCAGGAGGTGTACAGTAGGTGTCTGTCAGGTCTCCTAGCTTTGAGTCGGTATCTCTCATCTCCTGTCATTATGTCATCTGTCCCTGAACGATGTTCATGGAGTTTGTATTTCTTTTTAAGGAAACGGGGAGCCTTGCCTTTTTATTTGGAGATATTGTTCCCCAGGTGTCACTGCTCTGAGCTTCAGTCTTGATCTCTTTTGAGTCAGCTTGCTTAGCTGCATAGTCACCTTGAAACTAGGATGAAAACATTTCATCTTTACCTTGTTGATGTGTTTCCATAAAGCAAGGCTCACCCCTGGCTCTACACCGCCTCAATGTAATGGACGATCTGATTTTTCTTCGTAGCATCACATATTGTTTCTTGTTGTTGAGATGGAGTCTTTTTTTGTCACTCAGGCTGGAGTGTAGTGGCACCATCTTGGCTTACTGCAGCTCCACTTTGCAGACTCCAGTGATTCCCCTGCCTCTGCCTCCTGAGTATTTGGGATCACAGGTGCCTACCACCACACCTAGCTGATTTTTCTATTTTTAGTAGAGATGAGGTTTCACCGTATTGGCCAGGCTGGTCTTGAACTCTGGACCTTCAATTTTTCACCCACCTTGTCCTTTGAAATCACGGATTTTGTTTTTTCTTTTTATTGAGATGGAGTCTCCCTCTGTGATTCAGGCTGGAGTTGAGTTGCACGATCTCAGGTCACTGCAACCTCTGCCTCCTGGGTTCAGACGATTGTGCTGCCTCAGCCTCCCGAGTAGCTGAGACTGTAGGCGCGTGCCACCATGCCCAGCTAATTTCTTTGTATTTTAAGTAGAGACAGGCTTTCACTGTGTTAGCCAGGATGGTCCCAATCTCCTGACCTCGTGAAATGCTCACCGCGGCCTTTCAGAGTGCTGGGATTACAGGCGTGAGCCACCATGCCCGGTTCACATTTCACCATTGGTCTGAGACAGATTCTTTTTTGTTTGTTTTTGTTTTTGTTTTGTCTTTTTTTATTCCTTCTCCCTAGGGACTGTCAAAAATTGTCACTGCCAACTCAATTGCATGTCATCAGGGCAGGGTATTGGGGAAAGTTTTCAATTAGCGATAATCTCATCTCAGATAAACCTCATTGGCTATGATACTGCCACTGCACAAAGCTCACAGATTCTTTTTCAAGCAAGTGTGGTTAGAATGTACATATTGTCCAGTTTCATGCATAGATGCCTCTGACCATTCAATGACCTTGCTACCTGGTGAGATAAGTCAGTATTGCAGCAACACTCCCAGAAAATAGTTTGACTAACTTTTGGAGATTTTCTGGGAAAAAATTTGGTTTAACTTTGCATAGACTCAGGGAGAGAATGTGGCATTATGGTCTACCCATAGAAGGAGATTTTGGTCTGTGCATCTGGAAAGCAGGCTCATCTACTCACCAGGCTTCATCCAAGGCACCCTAGCATCTTCCTGTCAGAATTTGTATTCTTGCCTGAGAACATTTCTGTGCTTGTGCTATGACTAAACACTGATTTGGTCATATGTGAAGTGTGATTTGCTGAATGTGACCTGCTTCTCCGAATTTATTTACAGAAAGTCAAAATGATGATGAGGAAGTGGAAGAACAATGGCAAGTGCCCCCCAGGTAATGCGGTGGAGTTGTGGGCTGTTAGCTCAGTAGTGACACCTGAAGACTGCAGCTCCAGGGGAAACGGGGAAGTGATGACTAGAACTCTTTCTTCCCTTCACCCAGCTATAAATTGTCTTTATTGACAAAGTTGTGGGCGATTTGTGCCACTTGTTTAGGTTTTAATTTCTTAGTCCTCCCAAGATAGGAGCCTGCAATCAGATGAGCCAGGTGAACTCGGCAAACAGGGATTTCCTGGTTTCACCTGTTCTCTCCCATGTGTTTAAATCCAGGGACAGATGTGTATATTGTTTCTGCATATTTCTTGTTCTCATGTTTGCTAGGATTTGTGAAGAGAAGAAATTCAAAAAATATACATATGATATCAAAATACTGGAAAAGGGAGGCCCTTGATACCCAAGATCTGGGTGTCTGAAATGCCTCAAGAGCTCTGTTCACTTGAATGCCGCATGTAAAATTCAACACAACTTATGAGAGGTAGTTGAAGCCCCGTGGTAGTTCTCCTGCTGCAGTTCGTGATGAGAGTTTACAGGGAGTCTGGGTGGCCTGCAGTGGCTCATCTGTGCAAATGCACTGAGCACCTGCTGCTCATTTGTGCCCTGTCCCCAGGGTAGTCACCGTCCGCCCTGCATTTAGAAGGATAGTTTTTTTTCTCTTGAAGGATAAATGCCTTTGCTTTCTGAGGCCACTCCTTTCTGACTTCCATCAGATCATCTGGGAGACTTTGTTGTCTAATCTCTGTTGGTTTAATCTTCTGTCACTCTGTCCTACCTGGCTCATCAGGAATCTGCAGGAGTCTGTGGAGGAGGAAGCCCCCCAGGAGTCCTGGGATGAAGGTTATTCGACTCTCTCAGTTCCTCCTGGCACATCTGCCTTCAGTGAGCCTTACAGGAGCAGCTTACACTTATTAGAGGAGCAGCAGGTCGACTTGGCTTGTGACATAGACAGTGAGTACTCCATTGTGAAGGTGATAAAGCTCCATTTTGTGTCCCAGATAGACTCCATAGTCTTTGGGCATTGCTCCCCTGGCTGGGCTGAGAGTTGTCCTCACTGTGGGCTGAACCTGTGCATCAGTGTATATTTCGATCACTCTGGATTCCAGTCTGAAGCACAGACATGGGGTGTCAGTGAGCTTTGCTCTCTCTCTAGTCTCAGGCCGTGCCCGTCGCACCCTGGACCGACTGTCAGGACATTGAAACCCAAGGCAGGTGTTGTACACTCACACCAAGCTATGCAGCGCATGCCCACGAGTTGTCTGTCAATCTGAATTCAATGTCTCTTGCCAGCTACCAAGTTCCTCATGAGTTTTGTTCCCCAAGCATGTCTGTGAGGTTCTTCCCTGCTTGTACAAACTTGGTGTAACTGTACATACTTGGGATAAAAGGATAATGGTCTACCAGAATAGGGACATTTCACCATTGGTTCTGAGACACAAACCCAGGAATCTCTATCATGATTGGCCTTGAGACCTCCTGAAGTCTATCTCTCACATTATCCTGTTCTCATGCTGGGGAGCCTGAGGTCTCTGTGCAGGGATTAGACAGTGGACTGTTATGGGTGTAGGGGAATTGGCTTATTTTGTCTGTCCCTGTCTGAATTTATTGCAGAGATTAAAAATGACCAAGAAGAGGAAGAAGACCAAGGCCCACCATGCCCCAGGTAACTCTGAACTATTGTGAACAGCTAATTATGTGTTGACACCTGGAGACGCCAGGTCCAGGGAAAACAGAGTGGGCTGACAATGTCGATACCGTGTTTTCAACGAAGCCTGAACATTCCTACTAACACTGCTGTTGGTTTTCATTGCAGTAGATATTTAGGTTTCCATTTCTTCCTCCCCTTGTCATGTATTAACTACCGTAGGTTGACCATTCTTGTTTTTATGATCAGTGTACGCTGTGTGTCCTGAGGGCACTAACTCAGAGTGTCCTTTTACTCCCTCATCAGTGTGTCACCTGGAAGGTTCACTGAGCTACTTTCTCTCTCTCTCTTTCTTTGTCTTTTTCTCTCTTTCTCTTTCATTCTTTCTACCCTACTCTTGCCCATCCCAACATAGGGTAATAATTTGTTACGTCATTAATGGATCTATGTTTTTTCTTTATTAACCACTTTCTTGTGCTACCCATGAAATCTAGTTGGGGCTCTGCGTGTCTTATTTTCCCTGACTTATTCTTTGGTTTTTCCTCCTTTTCTAGGCTCAGCATGGAGCTGGTGGAAGCAGAAGAGCCTGAAGTCTTCCGGTACTCACTGGATAAATTGTATTCAACGTATACAGCTTATCCTGAGTTTTACTACACATGCCAGGCTTACACACATGCCATTTTTTTACTTGTGGAAGAGCATGTTCGCCTGACTTTGGACATGGACAGTAGGTTTCTTACTATGACAGTGATAAAACTCCAGTTGGTCTACCGGATAGGGGTCATATTCCCACACTAAGACAACATGTCACCTGGGACTCTGCCGGTGCAGAGTATGGACAACACCATGTTCTTGCTGAAACACTTAGCCTGAGTTTCATAGCCTGAGGTAATCTCCAGACAACTTCAGAATGTAGAGTAGTGAGCAGCACGCCTGACCTGTCTCCTTCAGACAGCCCATGTCACCACAAATCACACAACTAAAAGGAGAAGAGACATTTTGGGTCGAAAAAGAGTCAAACGATAATGTAGCTACATTGCTTTAGTTCTTTTGAACCCAAAGTGTCTCCTCACCTTTTTGTTGTCATTGATGGTGGTGACATGGGCTTCTTTGTAGAGGACAGGTCAGCTGTCTGGCTCAATGATCTACACTCTGAAGTTGTCTGAAAATGTCCTCATGATTAAATTCAGCCTAAGTGTTTTTCCGGGAACACTGCAGGGTCAATGCTACCTCACCCATCTGCAGGCAGAGATGGTCCCATGTGTCTACCACCATGATCATGGTACCAGGACTATTCCACCATTTGTCTACGACCATGATCGTGGCACCAGGACTGTTCCACCATTTGTCTACCACCATGATCATGATACCGGGACTGTTCCACCATTTGTCTACCACCATGATCGTGGTACTGGGACTGTTCCACCATTTGTCTACCACCAATATTGTGATACCCGGACTCTTCCACCATTTGTTTATGACCATTATCTTGATACCAGGACTGTTCCACCATTTGTCTATCACCATGATCGTGGTACCAGGAGTGTTCCACGATTTGTCTATCACCAGGATCGTGGTACCAGGGCTGTTCCGCCATTTGTCTATCACCAATATTGTGATACCAGGACTGTTCCACCATTTGTCTATCACCATCATCGTGATGCCATATCTGTACCTTTCAGAGACACCTTATTTATAGTGAGGTAATTGGGAAAATGATTTTTAAAAGTTTTAATACGTTGTGTTCAAATGATCATCCCCCTAAACATTTTATTCATTAATCATCCCTGGCAGTGTCAATTATTATATTTATATCTCTATACTGGAAATTTTCAATTTTTACTGTATGTTTGCTTTTCCTAGTTTCTGTTGTTGGAAAAAAATTCCCTGCCTGCATTTTCATTTTTGCCAAAGTTACCTTTAATCTATACTATTAATATTTTTTGTCTTAAGATAAGACTGTCAGCACATAAGGCCACAGAAAAACAGAGAATTCACTGATTTTGAGGCCTTTGTTCATTTCTGGCTGACAAGAGATGCAGTTTTCTTAGTTAGCTGCTAGTATCTATTCATGTGAGCAGCCAGGGAAATGTCTATCAGACTAAGGACATGCAAAGCCCAGGGCATTCTCTTTGAGTCTTTTAAACTATTTCAAAAGAGAGGAGAATAGGTAGCTTCCACATATGTGGACAGGAAGGAGAATACACTAAAAGAAACAGACAACTATTTCCCAAACAGAATTGAAAATTAGATTTAAATAAACATACCCCATTAAAATTCATAAAACATTTTCTCATGAAATGTAATCTCTCTAAACTTACCTATTATATGGAAGTCAGTTCTTAATATGCCACACTACATTGACTGTTGACTGTTGACATTCATAAGAACATATTTCCAAGTTTATTATTTGAAAAGGCAAATGGACTATAATACCTTTGTTTTGCAGTGATCTTTTTAAAATTGACGATTTTTTTTCAAAATAAAACCAAAGATTTTCAAGATTGAAAATGACATTAAAATTTATCTTCTCAAAGTAATGATGTTTAACTCTGTGAATCTTATTTCTGTTTAGAGTATAACTGTCAAGTGATCATTTAACCATTCTTTAAATATTTCAAATTACTGGGAACAAACCACATCACCCTGGGTTGCTGTCTTCCTTTTCTTTTCTTTATTTTACCTCAAGTTCTGGGGTGCATATGCACCGACCTCCCAAAGTGCTGGGATTATAGGCGTGAGCCGCCGAGGGCTTTTAACAGTTCTTAAAAACTTTAGTGTTTTCCCACCATCCCCAGAAGTTAGGTCTTAGATAGCCTCTGCTGGAGCAGTGGCACATCTCTGCTCCGGTAATCTTCCTATCTCAGGCCTCCTGAGTAGGACAAGCACCCGCCACCACACCCGGCTGGGCTAATTTGTACTTTTTGTGTTTTTCTCCCTCCCTCCGCCCCCCTCCCCTACCCTCCCCTCGCGCCTCCCCTTCTCCTCTCTCTCTTCTTTTTCTCTTTTCATTTTTTGAGATGGCGTCTCGTTTTCGCCCAGGCTGGAGTGCAGTGGCGCTATCTCGCTGGGCTCACTGCAACCGCCACCTGCCAAGTACAAGGGATTCTCCTGTCTCAGCCTCCAAGTAGCTGGGACTACAGGCGCATGCCAGCACACCCAGCGAATTTTTTGTATATTTAATAGAGACTGGTTTCACCACATTAGCCAGATGGTCTAGATCTCCTGAGTTCATGATCCGCCGGCTTCGGCCTCCCAAAGTGCTGGGATTACAGACGTAAGCCACTACGCACAGCCTCCTTTTCTTTCTTTCTCTCTTTTTTTTTTTTTTTTCCTTTTTTCATGGAGCTTTCAGCATGTTCTCAGGCTGGTCTCCAACTCTTGGGCTCAAGTGATCCGCCCAGCCTCCTGAAGTGCTAGGATTACACGTGTGATCCATCGCGCCTGGGTAGCTCCTGCTTTTCACCACAGTATTCACGGGAATTTGTAGATTTCTGTGCTAGGGACACGTGTACTCAGCTACTAGAGCTAGGTGGAAGTTGTATTCAGAACTGGTGGTTTTCTTTGGAATAAAAACAGTGCATTTTGGGGGCTGTGAGGGTCCTCGTTTCGTTGTAGACATAACACCCTTGCTTTGTGTAGGGGAAGGACTCTGACCGTGCCCTGGTGCTCCTGCGCAGGGCATGGAGGCCTGCAGATCAGAACCGCAGTCTACACTATGTCTTCGTGGAATACCCTATTTGCCCTGGAATATAAGAAGGGGGTTCTTGTGAGGAGATTTCTACAAGTAAGAAAACAAATTTCCATTCGGTTTTTATTGAAAAATTTAAAATTATAATAACTGAGTCCAGCCTGTCAGATGACAAATGTCTTTTGCCTTGAGATCCCGGAACTGTCGCTGCCACAGCAGGTGCAGGTGCAGCCCTCGCTGCCCTCCACACTTTCTCCACAAGAGGGAGACAGCGCTCCGCAGGACCACAGCGCTCGCGGCATCCAGAGCCAAAAATCGCGGAGCGAGTTGCCCCGTCCTGGCTGCACCAGGCAACTGTCCTGGCTGCACCTTGCCCTGTCCTGGGTGCACCGCCCAACTGACCTAGAAACGGCCTTCGCTGGGAGCAAAGTGGGGCGAGATGGTCGCCAGAGCTGGGGCCTGTGCACTGGACCAGGTTGACCCACGGGAGGGGAGGTCTCCAAAGTCAGAGGGGGGCCAAGCACTGAGACCTGACTATCGTCAATCTCCAGAAGGACTCAGAGAGAAGCGGAAACTGAGACAAGCTTCCTTTTTCAAGGAAAGAGGAAACTCTCGAGGAGGGTCCAGGGACTCTGAACCAAAATCCCGTTTTTGTTTTTTTTTTTTTAACCTGCAGCCTTTTGTTTTTGTTTGAGAAGGTATCTCGGTCTGTTGCCCAGGCTGGAGTGCCGTGGCACAATTTCCGCTCATTACAACCTCCATTTCCCAGGTTCAAGCAATAGTCCTGCTTCAGCCGCCCTTGTAGCTGGGATTACAGATGCCCACCATGACGTCTTGCTAATTTTTGTGTTTTTATTAGAGACAGGGTTTCACCATGTTGGTCAGGCTTGTCTCAAACTCCTGATCTCAAGTGATCCACCCACAGCCTCCCAAAGTGCTGGGATTACAGGTGTGAGCCACCACATCCAGCCCACACGTGCAGCTTAATCCCATTTAGCTGATGCAGCTTTATCATTCCCTATGCTCAGGCCAAAACACAGTTCTGTAGGGTGGTCGTTCTTTGACCCCATACATCCTGTTGTTCAGAAAATTATTTGGTTTCCTATTTAGGTAACTGCAGACTGTACAATCTTTCTCTTTCTTGGTCTGAAACCAAGAAAATGTAGATTTTTTGGTAAACATAGAAAGCTTCAGTTCTTAAAGTTTGAAACTTAATGTTTGTTTTATTTGCGTTCCTTCAGGCCTCTCAAGCTATCAAAGAACTGAAAGTCATCCAGACAGTGAGATGCTGGACCCCTCATTCAATATGATTGCTTCTTTGCCCTCCCTAGTTCTTGTTTTCTTATACATTGTTACATTTCTTCCCTGTGATCTAAACATCTGGTGTTGGTTGGTCAGGGAGATGGATTTGAGACTGAGTTCTCATCTCCCCCCGCTGCAGCACTGTATTAAAACCCATTCTTTGGGAATAGTCACATCAGTGATTGGCTTTCTTTGCCGCAAGCAGCAAGAATCCCAGGTCTTTGAATTTTGGCAAAGGAGTCTCCTGATAAAGGCGGGATAGATTCTACTGACCAACCTGGAAAAGATCAGACATTTGAAAGCCTTAAAAATCTTGGGGTTGGAGTTTGGGCTGCCCTTGAGCCTTTTCTTTGGGGCTCCCAATCAAAATCAGCCTTGGCAAGGCCTGTCTTCAGGGCCCAGGGGGTAGGGCCAGGTCCTCCCTAGGGGCTTCTCCTGCTGGGTCAGCAGCCACCCTTCCTTTCCCTGTGACTTGAAGAGAAGCTTCAGGGGGAAGCTTCAATTTGCGAAGGGCCCAGGAGACGCAGGTGTGCGGTCACTCTGTGGTTCCCACCGCATCCGCCGTCCTCCTTGGTCCTCTCGCTGTCTCTGGTGGGCAGTAACTTTCAGGGCGATCTTGGGCTCGGAAAACACCCAGGCAGGAAGGGACCTGTAGGGAAGGGCACTACCCCCTTAGGTCCTGGGCAGGAGGGATCCGAAAAAGGTCTTAGGGAGAAGAGTTGGAAGTAGATCAAAGAGAAAGAAAGAAATCCTAGGAGATTTCCTATCTGAAGTCTCCTGAAAAGGAAGTCCGCCTCCTCTGGGCCTAGTCCTCCTGTCGCAGGTGAACCGAATTTCTGTCTGCACTGGAGACCAAAGCAGGTAACTGCCCTGACTCCTAGTGAGGAAGCCATGCGTGGTCCTCCCCTGATTGGTGCTCGCTTCTGTAGCACTTCATTGTCTCTCCTGGATTTTCCATGGATTCCAGGGATGCAACTGGGAAAGAAATTTATATTTTCTTTTTTGAGATGGAGGCTGGAGTGCAATGGTGCGATTTCAGCTCACTGCAACCTCTGCCTCCTGGGCTCAAGTGATTCTCTTGCCTCAGCCTCCCGAGTAGCTCAGGCTACAGGCATGGGCCACCATACATGGCTAATTTTTTTTTTTTTTTTTTTTTACAGATGGGGTTTCTTCATGTTGGTCAGTCTGTTGTCCAACTCCGGACCTCAGGTGATCTGCCCAGCTTGCCCTCCCAAAGTGCTGGGATTACAGGCATGAGCCACCATGCCCGGCTGAGAAATTCATTTTAATGCACTTACTTGAAGGCAGAGTATTTTGAAATTTTTAGCAAAGAAAATGGTTTCTGACAAGTTTTACACTGAAGACATTCAGGTGTGAGGAAAACACAAAAACCACTTGGCTAGGGAAAGCAAATGCTGTTGAGAATGTCTCCCAAACACAGATTGCAAGTCGGCAGGTAGGTCTGACCCTCAGGGTGGGCACATTTTACTTTAAGCGATTGTTGGAGAACTTAAAATGAATATCGGACTTCTATATACATACATAGGGTAGAGACAGGGTCTTGATATCTTGCCCAGGCTGGTCTCCAACTCTGGGCCTCAAGCGGTCCTCCACCTCCCCTTCCCAAAGTGCTGGGATTACAGGCATGAGCCACCTCACCCAGGGCCTTTTGGCATTTTAATTTTTTGTTGTTGTTGTTGTTGTTGAGACGGAGTTTCGCTCTTGTTAGGCAGGCTGGAGTGCAATGGCGCGATCTCGGCTCACCGCAACCTCCGTCTCCTGGGTTCAGGCAATTCTCCTGCCTCAGCCCCCTGAATAACTGGGATTACAGGCACGCGCCACCATGCCCAGCTAATTTTTTGTAGTTTTTAGTAGAGACGGGGTTTCACCATGTTGACCAGGATGGTCTCGATCTCTTGACCTCGTGATCCACCCGCCTCGGCCTCCCAAAGTGCTGGGATTACAGGCTTGAGCCACCGCGCCCGGCCCCTGGCATTTTAATTTAATATTTATAATTCAAATACACAATCCAAAAATGATATAAAAATTACAGGAAGCCCAGTTTATGCCATTTTTACAAAAACAGGAAAGATGATATATCAATGACAAAGTGTCAGATTGGCAACATTCTAAAGTAGTGAAAGTTTCCGTAGAATTCTATGCCAAATGAGAAACTCTTCCAAAATGTGACTGAAATAAGGATATTTAAAGACATAGCAAAAAATGCCGGGTTCATGGCTCATGCCTATATTCCCAGCACTTTGCGGGGCTGAGGTGAGCGGATCACGAGGTCAAGAGATCCAGACCATCCTGGCCAACATGGTGAAACCCCATCTCTACTAAAAATACAAAAATGAGCCGGGCATGGTGGCACGCACCTGTAGTCTGAGCTACTAGGGAGGCTCAGGTGGAAGAATCGCTTGAACCCAGGAGGCGGAGTTTGCAGTGAGCCGAGATTGCGCCATTGCACTCCAGCCTGGAGACAGACCAAGACTCTGTCTCAAAAACAAAAACAAAAACAAAAACACCAGAATTCACCAAACCACACTACAAAACATGTTAAAGGAGTCCTCCAGGCCTAAAGATAGGGATATCAGGCAGAAATCTGGACCCATACAAGGCAATGGAGATGACTGAAAGTCGCTATGCATGTAAATATCTTATTTTCTTACTATTTAAATATTTTTAAAAATTTGACAGATTAAATAAAAGCAAGAATAATGAATTCTGGGGTTTATAACATGTCTAAAATCAAATTACATGACAACACTAGCATAAAGGCCAGAAGGGGAGGTCCAATGTCACTTGATGGCAGACTGATCAAGATGCAGTGTAGAAACCCTAAAGCCATCACTGACACAACAAAAGAGTAACAGTTAATAAGCCAGAAATAACTCCAAAAAATGGAAGGATATAAAAACTGTGTAATTACTGGGCGCTGTGGCTCACGCCTGTAATCCCAGCAGTTTGAGAGGCCAGGCCGGGCGGATCATTTGAGGTCAGGAGTTGGAGACCAGCCTGGTCAACGTGGTAAAACCCCATCTCTGCTAAAAATACAACAATTAGCCTTGTGTGGTGGCTTGGGCCTGTAATCCCACCTACTCAGGAGGCTGAATTAGGAGAATCACTTGAAGCTGGGAGGCAGGTGTTGCAGTGAGTTGAGATCGTGCCACTGCACTGCAGCCTGTGACTGCAGGTCACAGAGCGAGACTCTGTCTCAAAAATAAATAAATAAATAAATATACAAAAACCATGTAGGCTGGGCATGGTGGCTCATGCCTGTAATTCCAGCACTTTGGGAGGCCCAGGCAGGTGGATCACGAGGTCAGGAGTTCAAGACCAGCCTAGACCAGATGGTGTAACCTTGTGTCTACTGAAACTACAGCAATTAGCCAAGTGTGGTGGCAGGTGCCTGTAATCCCAGCTACTCGGGAGGCTGAGGCAGGGAATTGCTTGAACCCCGGAGGCGGAGGTTGCAGTGAGCTGAGATCACACCACTGCACACTCCAACCTCAGCAACAGAGTGAGACTCCTTTTCAAAATAAAACAAACAAACAAACAACAACAACAAACCCAGGTAATCACTCTGCTGGAACAACTGCTCTCCAGGCCCCTACCCTATAGAAATACACAAGTGGCCAATGAGAAGTGTACAGAGTGATGACTGCAGCATCGTTTGTGATCACAAGGTAACAGAACCAACGTAATTTCAAAGATACATGAAAAGGGTTTTATTTATTTAACAAACACAAACAATTGAACAAACAATGGAAGCATGTCCTTTGCCTAAAGGAACGCAGAGGGTCAGGGTGATGCTACTGCTGCACGGATTTCAGGGTTCCCAGACGCCTAGTTCTGGGCCTAGTTCTTCTGGAAGATCTTATTCTTGGGAGCTACAGGTTCTCCCATTTGGGGTCTTTCAGGTTCTATCTCCGTTTTCCCTTCAATTCCTCCTCATTCTGCTACAATAAAAAAAAAATTTTCTGCCGGGTGGGGTGGCTCAGCATGTAATTCCAGCACTTTGGGAGGCTGAGGTGGGCAGTCAGGAGTTCGAGACCAGCCTGGCCAACATGGTGAAACCCCATGTCTACTAAAAATACAGAAGTTAGCTGGGCGTGGTGGCGGGTGCCTGTAATCCCAGCTATGCAGTTAGCTGAGACAGGAGAATCCCTTGAACACAGGAGGTGGAGGTTGCAGTGAAATCATGCCACTGCACTCCAGTCTGGGCCACAGAGCAAGACTCCCTCTCAAAATCAAAAACAACAACAAAAAAAAACAAAGACCAAAAGCCAACAAAACAATTCTTCCCCCGCCTGTGCCTCTGCACGAAACTTTTAGGAGGTGCGGATGTCTGGTCCACCCCTCCCCGGCTTCTTTCCCCGCTTTTCTCTTTCCTCGCTCCGCCCTCCCGCCCACGACCTGACCCCGCCCAGCTGAGCCCCGGCGGCTCCACCGCGCAGAGGGTGCACTGGACGCCCTGCTCCTGCCCAGCCCGCGGGGTGCCGCGAAGTCCACCTGAATAAACGCTTTGCAAAAACAACTTCCCCTTGGAAAAATCTCTCTTGATTTTCATTCTCAGGGCTCTTCAAAGGACTAAAAGCTAAAGGTGATGAATTCATTCAACAAGCCCTAGCCGTGCGCCCTGCTGAGTGTCAGACGCTGCTCCCCGCCAGCGACCCTCACCCCATCCCTGCCTGGCGGAGCCCCCGTCGGGGAAAACAGGATCCGAACACTGCAGCGGCAACTCCGCAGCGCCCAGAAAGCGCCTGGGTAGGGTGGGCACAGGCTCTCTCACCGGGTGAAGGCAGCGCAAAGAACTTGAAGAGCCATCCCCGGAGCCCGCCGGGCGCTCAGCTTCCCTTGGGCCACCAGGAGGCTCCCGCAGGTTTCGGATGGGGGCGTTTCCGGGGACTTTTGAAGCAGGCCAGGGGCAGGGTGGGTGAAGGCCATTCGACTGTCCTGGCTCCAGAATCTCCCAACACGCGGGTGTTCAACGTGACCAGAGCGACTCACCGGTTTCTAATGTCTCCAGTTTTCCAAGGCCTCCTCAGTCATCCTGAGGACAGAAGGGCTGGGGGTAGTTTGGTGAGTGAGCCCTGCCCACAGCATCCTGTAGAAGAGGTAGTCACCGTCTCTGTGGTGCAATCGGTTAGCCCATTGGGCTGTTAACCGAAAGGCTGGTGGTTCAATCCCATCGAGGGATGCCTCGTGTTGTGTCTTAACCCGTTTCAATTAAACAGGTTAACCTGTTTCTGTTAATATACAACCAACTAGGTTAATCATCGGACATTAATTCTGAGACACACATGTCTTCTTCCTGACCTTCTTACATCTGATGCTGTGAGAAGGACCAACTGCACATTATACATGTCAAACACAGGAATCCCAGAGACCGTAGACAGTAATTCACTTCTGGATAAAACTCTTCTTTGTTGCCATGGAAGGCTTGGGTGAGCAAGGTGCCTCAAGTTTTTCATTTATAATAATAGGAGACCTATTACAGCAGCATCCTATCCCCAGGATGTGCCTGGGTTTACTGATTGCTCTATCAATAATGTGACCAGTGGAATCAGTCATCCTCATGCTGATCCTCACCATGGTTGGTGAAAACAGCATTTCTTCCGCAGTTTGTGTAATTTATTTAACCCTTTTCAAATGTTTTTGAAGGCTGGTCATGGTGGCTCATGCCTGTAATCCCAGCATTTTGGGAGGCCAAGGTGGGTGGATCACCTGAGGTCAGGAGTTCAAGACCTAAAACTACAAAATTAGCCAGGCATGGTGGCAGGCACCTTTAATCCCAGCTACTTGGGAGGCTGAGGCAGGAGAATCGCTTGAACCTGGGAGGTGGAGGTTTCAGTGAGCCAAGATCACACCATTGCACTCCAGCCTGGGGGACAACAGTGAGACTTGGTCCCAAAAAAATAAATGATTTTGAAATGAGGTGGGTTTCATGGTGTTAGGATTACAAATGGTGCTGCAGTCCCCACCGTTATTGTACACATTTCTTTGGTCACTTGTGCAGGTATTTCTGTAGTGTAGACAACAGGATGTGTCATTTTTACATTACAGTATTTATTTAATGCTTCTAATTTGAATACCTTCTACAAACTTATCTTCCGAGGGAGCAGGACCAAATCATACTCCCAATTTGTTTCCCAATTCTAACAAGGTCTCTTTTGTCACTTACTTTCCGGCACTGCAAACTTTCTACACATTGATGTATGATGTTCCACTGAGGCGAGAGGCGCCCTCCTGGCTTAACCGAGGGGGTGGACAACAGAAGGACATGGTGGACATCACACACAGATACTCTGCGGCATACGATGAACTGCTAAGCTTTTAAGATATTTTAAAGTCCTCCAACATCTGTAATTGTTTTCTGTGGTGACCAAGTCACGCGGTTCTGGAGAAGACAGGCCATAGTGACTTCTTTGAAAGCTGTCTGTCAAGTCCCTCTTCCAAGGGGAGCAAAATCACAAAGGTCCCAGGTGACATTTTTCTTCTTCCCTTTCCTCTTTTCTTTGCAAATGTTGGTTTTGCTTTTATTTGATGTAACCAAACTAATGCTTGTTCTCCCTCCTAAAAATGGTAAATTAGCATGTAAATTATTATTCTTTGCTAGAATTTTGTAGGGGCCATGTCCATAACAGGTAGCCCATCTGAGATGCATTGTGGGAGCCGACAGAACCCTGCACCCAACAGGCACCTTGTGCAGACCTGGACCCTTAGAGCTATTGGCTCATGTTCCTTCGGTTCTTCTGTTGAATATCATGATGGAAATTAAGCTCTTGGCTTTTACCCACTACTATGGCTATAGCACAGCTCGCTCTCTCCCCCCCCCCTCGCTCTCTCTCTCTCTCTCTCTCATTTTTGTATCATGATTTTCTTCCATCAGTGGCATCGCTGTGGGTTTCTGGTTTTGATGTTACAGAGTGAACTTCTGGGATCATTTTATGGCTATGTAACAGTCGGTATTCAATTCTTCTGAGGATGAAGGTTTGCGTTTTACCCAGGTTTTCCTTAGAATAAAAATGAGGTTACTAAGAGCATTTTTGGTAGAAGCCTTGTTAGGTGTATTGTACATGTAATGTGATAGGAGTAAGGGACCACCACAGGGAGGTGAGAAGGTGCTTCTCAGAGGTGGAGACTGTTCTTGATGTCAGAAGGATGAGGGTTGGAAGAACCTTCAGGCACAGCGCAAAGCATGAGCGACAGCTCTGTGGAGGCCAGGAAGCTGGCAAATAGGGAATAAAAGAGGCCAGTCTGGCTGGAGCAGAGAGAGCAGGATGGAATCGGTCTGAGCAGTGAGAAGAGATGGAGAGGTGGGCAAGGCGCCTGGCCATTCAGGATTTGTTAGTTAGGAAGTTTTGTCTACGAAATGGGAAAGTGTTTAAGTGGTTCAGGCTGGGAGGTGACAGGGTCACATTATATTTTGGAAAAGCGACTCCGCCTGTTGTGCTGAGATTAGAGAGGCGATAGAAGGGATATGTGTAAACCACAAGACTAGGTCATCCCTCCACCCCCACTCCCCAGGTGAAGGTGGCCTAGACTAGTGTGGTGATGGAGGAGATAGAGGAGGACAGACTCCAGGAAAATGTGCACGGTAAAAACCAGTAGGATTTGCTGATGGATGGAATACAGGAGGGGAGAGGTAGATTATCAGGGCTATATCTTTCTTTTCTTCTACAAGATGGAGTCATTTGCAATGGCATTGTTAATTGAAATTGACTTTAAATTGACTTTAAATAATGGCAAACATTTACCTTAGATAAAATGTCATGTTTTTAAAGTTTTTAGCTGGGTGGACAGCATGGCTTGACTTAAGATTTATTAAGATTTATTTCTTAATCTTCCCAAAAAAAAGTTTTTCTTTTCCTGACAGGCTTATTTCAGTGGAAGTCCATCTGCAAAATCTGTTCCAAATTTAAATTAGAAAATAAGTACAAGTGCCATTGACACATTGACTACTGTTTTTCAGAGTGACCCAAGGCCGCCTCTCGGGGTACTGGGGGCTGCCTTCCAAATTCTGCGCACCTGCGTCCCCGGGCCTGACAGTCAGACTCAGGGACGATGCGGCAGTGTGAGGCCTGCAGTCCAAGGCACCAGATCACTCCGGTCCTTTGAGGGGGTGTGTCTCCTGCCTGTTTAATCTGGCAGGGGCGGTTCAAGTGGCGGGGAAATCAGCGATTTGCAGGATCCAGGGCTGGTGCTTTGAAAGAGAGGCGAGGGGAGAGACGGACTTCCGGTCCCCGCTCACTCCGTCCATCCCCCTCACAGCGCCCTAGCAAGGGTGTGCGGTAGAGGTGGCGTGTCCCTTTAAGACCCCGCGCCTGCGCTCTGGGCTCTCGGCGGGGCGAACCGGAGGCGGCGGGCTGCGGGCGACGGGCTGGGCGGCGGCGGTGCCGGGAGGGGTAGGTGAGGGTCGCGAGGCGGCCTGAGCTTCTGAGTGAGCGCGATGCATTAGGAGACGCTGGGGCGACCTGCGAACCAGGAGCCCCCTAAGCGCTGCGGCGCGGCTGCCGTCTCCCCGGGAAGTTAAGGTTTCCGGTGAAGTCCAGCCAGCGTTTCCGAGGTGAGGGCGTCGCGCCAGGCCTGGCGGACGGTGAGTCCGGGACCGCCGGCGCACAGCGGGGTAGATGCCGGCTAGCGGCCGCCACAGGTGTTGCTGCGGGGGACGGGCCAACAGCCCCCACCCCGGCCCGCTCCCCTGTTTCCTGCGCTGGATTCCTCGCCCACCGCCGGCGCCTGCCGCCCTCCTCTCGGGGGCGCGGGGTAAGAAAGTAGCGGGGTGTCTTCCTGTGGCATCCCAGGGGGTCCAGGGATGGAGCAGCTTCGGGGGCAGGTCCTAGTAAATCCTGTGGGGGACGCTGACCCTGCGCCCCACCTTCGAGGCCAGAAATCTGTTCCCTCTGGGGACCTGAGGGCGAGAGCGCTCTGGCCCCTGACTTGCAAAGTTGGATCTTTACTGGCGTCCGGGATTCCGCGCCTGGCGCTGTCTCCAGGCTGGTGGCGGACAAGCCAGGTGTGCCAGGTCCAGGATGCACTAGAGGAGCGTTTGCAGCCATCACTGAATCGCCTCAGGACTAGCAGGGCAAGCCTCAGATTCACCTCAGCGTTTCTGGTAGGTTGGATCGTGGCGCTGCTGTTTGTGCTCCAAAGACTTGCTGTGATTTCCCTGTCTGTCTGTCTATCGTCTGTTTGTCTTTCTGTTTTTGGGGCTTCTTAGATGATCTCATTTGGCATCCTCTCACGAAGAATTAAGCAGGACATTTGGAATGATTTCCTCACTTTCCTCCTGTCTTTTGCTGGTAAAGCTGCTTCCGACAGGATGTCTTCTCCTGCAGTGCCATCTTTTCTTTGGGTTACAGTGTTGTCCATCCTTTCTTTGCAGAAGGAATGAGTCCCAGGGCTTGACGAAGTTAAAGTGATCTGCCGGTAGTTTTAAATCTCTGATCTGAGCTGTTATGAGTTAGTTGCTTTCTTTTTGTTTTTAAATTTTACTAGTAAAATTTCACCAGTGAACCTGAAGCTTTTTTTTTTTTTGTATTCTAAAATGCTAGCGTTAAGATTTCTGAGAACTTTGTGTCAAAGAAATCTTCGAAAAGTTACTGAAGTATACACAAGAAGTTCACAATTTTAAAAGTGCAGGTCGTCTGGGAGCAGTGGATCACAAGTGTAATCCCAGCACTTTGGGAGGTCAAGATGGTCAGACCACTTAAGCCCAGTAGTTCCAGACCAGCCTGGGCAATGTGGCAAAACCCCATCTCTACTAAAAATACAAAAATTAGCTGTGTGTGGTGGTGTGTGCCTGTAGTCCTAGCTACCCGGGAGGCTGAGGTGGGAGGATTACCAGAGCCCAAGAGGTTGAGATTGCAGTGAGCCGCGATCATGCCATTGCACTCCGGCCTGGATGGCAGAGGCTGGGCATGGTGGCTCATGCCTGTAATCCCAGCATTTTGGGAGGCTGACGCAGGTGGATCACCTGAGGTCGGAAGTTTGAGAACAGCCTGGCCAGCATGGTGAAACACTGTCTCTTAAAAAAAAAAAAAAAAAGTACACGTAATGAATTTTTACTAAGTGAACCAGCACAGATCAAGAAATAGAACATTACTAGATTGAGGTATATATGTAGGAGTGGCATTGTTGGTTTTAGCAGTATATGAATGATAAAACTTTAGTATGAGATATTGTTGAACATTTTCCCAAACTGGTTGTCCCATTTATCAGGGAATATTCTGGTTACCCCACATCCTTGCTGATGCTTGTCAGTTCAAAATTATTTTGCCATTCGAGTAGAGGTGCAGCAGTATATTAGTGTGGTTTCATTTTGTATTTTCCTGGTATTGAGATTGAATATTTTTTATTGTCATTTATATGTCCTCTTTTGTGAAGTGTCTGTTCAATCTTTATATCCTGTTTTCATTGATATGCTTGTTTTTCTGTTGATTTGTAATACTTTATTCTGGATATGTGTCGTTTCTAGAATATATATGTATTGCATTTCTCTTTTTTCAAACTGGAGCTTGCCTTTTCACTCTTTTAATGGTGTTTTTACATGAATGGAGATTCTCTAATTGTTTTTTTTCTTTTTGAGACACGATCTCACTCTGCTGTCCAGGCTGAGTGCAGTAGCAGAATCACAACTCAGTGCAACCTGGCCCTCCCAAGGCTCAGGTGATCCTCCTGCCTGAGCCTCCAAGTAGCTGGGACCTACAGGGGAGCACCATTATGCTTAGCTCTTTTTTTGTATTTTTAGTAGAGATGAGGTTTTGCCAAGTTGCATAGGCTGGTCTGGAATTCCTCAGCTTAAGTGATACACTTCGTTTGCCTCCCAAAGTATTGGGATTACAGGCGTGAGCCACTGCACCCAGGCTGAGTTTCTTAATTTCAATAAAATTATACTTGATCAATCTTTTCCTTTATGGTGACTGCTTTTTGTGTCCTGTTTAAGACATCAATGCCTAACCTAAGAATACGAACACATGTTTCTGTGTTAGCCTTATAGCAATTTTATTTTAGTTTATGCATTTATTTTTCAGACAGGGTCTCACTCTGCTGCCCAGCCTGGAGTGTGGTGGCATGATCTCAGCTCACTGCAGCCTCCACCTCCTGGCTCAAGTGATCCTCTCACCTCAGCCTCCTAAGTAGCTGTGACTATAGGCATGTGCCACCATTGTCTGATAATTTTTGTATTTTTTGTAGAGATGAGGATTTAATATGTTTCCCAGGTTGGTCTCAAACTCTTGGGCTCAAATAGTCTGCCCATTTTAGCCTCCCAGAGTGCTGGGATTACAGATATGAGCCACCCCACCTGGCCATGATTCACTTTTTACTACATGGATGTGACTGCTTGATGCAGCACCATGTATTGTAAAGAGCATCCTTGCCCTTCTGTACTGTTGGGCACTTTTTTTTTTTTCATACATTGGATGGCTATATGGTCATCTGATTTATGAAATTAGTGTGGGTCTGTTTCTGGACCAATCTGGGCAACACAGTGAGATCCCGTCCCTAATAAAATAAAATAAAATAAACGGTTTTTAAAAAGTGGGTAGAGCAGATGGAGTCATAGGTGATAATTTATAAATGTTTGTCAATTTCTTGGCTACATACAGGTGTTGGTAAGTCAGATCTGTT
>NW_022437126.1:1120545-1270166 GCF_009761245.1 Sapajus apella | reverse complement strand
TGTCTGGGTTAAGAAACAGAATAAAATAGGCCCACACCCCTGGGGCCAGCCCTTGGAGCCCAAGCCCTGGGGAGCTGCTCAAATTCGGGGTTCCCCCATCACTAGGCTTCCACACATGGCCAAGGAGAAACTCCTAGAGGCAGAACTGAACCACGGTAGCCCTCTCCCCAGTCCGTAGGAGCTGAAGCTGGGTTTACTAAAGGCAATAGCCTTTTCCTTCTAGGCTTTAGAATACTCTGGCCACAGCCCAGGAACTTACATGAGATTTGGGAGGAAAAAAAACCCAGAAATCTTGAAGGTGCCGCTGCGAGGTTCTGCAGGAGGCAACAGCAGCCTGGACCACGGTGCCGGAGGTGAGGAGTGAGTATGCCTTGCAGGAGAGCCACAGGGCCTGGAGCAAGGGAAGAAGCAGGGACCAGTCCTGGTTTTTGGCTTAGGCAACTAGTAGACAATGCTGCCATTTACTGGGATGGGAAGACGGGGTGGGAAGAAAACGTGTATGTCAATAGCCAGGGAAAAGTAAGAGCCCTGCTCAAAACACGTTAGTTTCTGAGATGCTTCTTCATCTCCAGGTGGAGAAGTCACTGGACGCTGGAGTGCTCCTGCTGCTGCGCCCTGACTCCAGCATGCCACAGAGCTCTCTCCACCCAGGCATCCACTCCAGTCCCCCACTCCAAGTGACATCTTGGTTGCCTACCCTCTCTGGCTTTTGGGCTCTGCGGCCTGCCTGATCCCTGGATACAAATGAGCTTGCCCCTCAGTGACCACCAAGCTCTGTTGCTTCACTCATAACTTCATGCTTCAAACGTTACCTGATTCAGTATCGCCTATACCTCTGGGCCTGGCTGGAAGACCCCTGTCCCAGCTATCACCACAGAGCTGTCCAGAAGCCAAAGCAGCCCCTGCGGCTGACCTGACCTCCGTGGTACTGGCCTCTGCCCCAGAACTCCTGGCCCCTCTCTCAAAGGTGGACATAGATAAAGCTGGGTCCCCTACACATTTCGGATCTCCAGAGGGAAATCCTTTGGGAAGCTAAGCTATCCGCAAAAGATGTCTTAGGACCGGAGAAAGAAGTGAAGGGCCCTCTGGAGTCCAGCATGGCTGGGTCTGAATCTTAAGGATGTCTCTGCTACTAGCTCTGGGGCTGACATACAGCCCTCATGTCCTCACCGTAAGCTGAGGACGGAAGTGTGAGCAGAAGCTGCTTTCTGCCTCTGAGCTCTTAGGGAGGGGAGGGGCAGAGGGTGGTGGGAAGGCAACAAGGTAGAATGCGTGGGGGGCTGAGGGACCACTCAACTCTTCATAATCTCCAAGTCCATAATTTTATTATTTTATTCTTTTTATTTTGTGTGTGTGTGTGCATGTGTGTGTTTGTGTGTGTCAGGGTCTCACTCTGTCACCCAGGCTGGAGTGCAGTGGTACAATCTCAGCTCACTGCAACCTCCACCTCCCAGATTCAAGTGACTCTCCTGCCTCAGCCACCCAAGTAGCTGGGGTTACAGGTGCGTGCCACCACACCTGGCTAATTTATGTATTTTTGGTAGAGACAGGTTTCACCATGTTTGCCAGGCTGGTCTCAAACTCCTGAACTCAAGCAATCTGCCCGCCTCCGCCTCCCAAAGTGCTGGGATTACAGGCTTGAGCCACCGTGCCTGGCCCTCATGATTTTAAATCAGTAACTCAACATTACACATATGATCACCTTCCTATAGGCAGAAAACTGCTGGGCAGGCAGGCGGGTGGGGAGATGGATGGAGACTGTAGCTCATTGTACATGACATCTGAAGGTATATTTGACTGTGAGGAACCTCTGCCTCATATAGCAGTTACACTTCACCTCACGCTACCCCAGTCCTTTCTGCCAGCTTCTTGAGAGTCACGGGTATGAGTGGCCTGGGGGCCTGGGACAGCTCCAGGACCATCTGAGGTGCAGAAAGCTCTTGGCACTGAGCCCCCCCCATAGGTCTCCCCAATCGCCCGCACCCCATGATGGAACCTTTGATGTTGGTATCACTTTCATCTGGGAATCTCTCCTAGGGAAAATTCCTAATGATACAAATTGCTTCATAAATAATATTAAACACTATGATCTCATAGCCAATGGCTGGAACTGACCTCTGCCTGGTACTACGTCATAGGTGTTCAATAAAACATAAATAACAAATATACCACAAAAGGGTGAAAATGTGGAGAAAACATGTTGGTTCGCATTTCAAATGGTAAGAACAAGACATAATTTATTCAGGATGGTTTAAACCAGTTTTGTTCAGCAGAAATACAATGCAAGCCACATACTCGGATTTTAATTATCAAGAAGTGACACTTTAAAAAGTAAAAATATAGAAAATTAATTTTAATAATGTTTTATTTAGCCTAATATATCCAGGAGCATCATTTATGCTAGATATAAAAAGCTACTAATGACTTATTTCTAATGAGTTGCTATCTTTGAAGTTATAGCACATTTTAATTTGGACTAGCCGAGGCTTGTGACTACCGTACAGGACAGGCCAGATAGAAATTTTTAAAAGATTTCTGTTTTGGGAGGGAAAAAAAAAAAACGCCAACCTTGATGATCATAGATTTTCTGAGTGGCAGAGAGTATGCATGTGATTTATTTCCTTCTCTGTTTCCAAAGTATCTACATATTATGCATTCATGCTACTTTTTACACAGTAACAAAAGCTAGTATTATTAATTTTGGGGTAGAAGTAGGGGATTTATGAGATCTGACTGGGTGAACCGCACCTGCCAAGTAGGATTGACCTGCACCCCATGAGAGCTGACCTGCACTCCTGGCACCTGGCACAGCACACATCAGGGCAGGCTGGTTGGTTAGTTGGCTGGCTGACAGGTGGGTAGGTTACATAGACAGGCAGAGAGAACAATGGAAGGAAGACAGCATATTGTAGCAGTTTGAAGACTAAACTAAATTCAGACTCTGGTTTCCAAATTCCAAGGCTATCATTTACTAGCTGTGTGATTTTAAATAACTTACTTCACCGTTCTGTGCTTTACTTTCCTCACGTATAAAATGGCAACGATGATAGTAATTTCCTTATAGGATTTCATGAGAAGTGAGATTGTCTGTCCTACAAAACACAGAAACATTTAACACAGTGTCTGCCACGCAGCTATGCTTCCATAAATGCTGACTGTTGTAAGTGTGGTGAACAAATCAGTGGCCAGTGTGGCGCTGCCCTAGCTCATCAGGCAATAGCTCCCAGGGCGCCTGTCCGAGCCACATGTACCCTGGATCCCTCCCGGCTGCTGCTGTCCCTCCCCATCCTCCTTCTCAAGAGTAGAGTGCATCACCCCTTAGCCATGGGGAAGCTAGCCCTGCGGTGTGTGCGTGTGCCCTCTTCTTGGTCCTTCATGCCTACCCCTGTGCAGCCCCGACCTGCATACCTGCACCACCTCCGGCCTCACGTTGAAGGTGTACAGCCAGTCGCTGAAGCGGGGGTAGCTGTTGAGCTCCGGGGTCCTCTCGCTGGGAGCCACGCTCAGCTTGCACTGCCGCTGCTTACAAATGTACCGGACCAGCTTCGCCTGCGGGAAGTGCAGAAAAGAAAAACCTGTGTTCATCTGTGGCCCAAGCATGCGGCAGGCTTGAGCACGCTATAGAGGAGCTCAGGCAGACACAAGCAATGCGATGAGGGAGGGGGTAGGCTCTCCTCTTGCTGTTGGCAGGGGAGGGGGAAAGGGAGGAGAAGGGTCTGAGAGAGCAGCCAGAGCCTGCTGGCCACCCATGAACCCCCTGCCCCACCCAAGGCGGCCAATACTGCCCACCTCAGGACATAGAGAGTCATGGGCGATCAGAACCGAGAGCAGGGTTAAATATAAGGCAGCCTTCCTACCAGCCTGGCCAACATGGCAAAACCTCGTCTCTACCAGAAATACAATAATTAGCAGAGCATGGTTGGTGGCGCATGCCTATAGTCTCGGCTACTTGGGAGGCTGAGGTGGAAGGATCACTTGAGCCCAGGAGGTCAAGGCTGCAGTAAGCCATCATCACATCACTGCACTCCAGCCTGGGTGACAGAGCAAGACCCTGTCTCAGAAAAACAGAAGGCTTTCCTGCCAGAGTGGGGTCAGGGAGTTGGTAATTGCTAAGATGGAAGACTTGCTGGTTTGAGGAGAAGGCTACCCTCCTGCAAAGGGCTCTTCCAGCCTAGAATCCAACTGGCTGGGTTGGGATCCAGGGGCTCAGTCACATCCTAGCTCTGTGACTTTGGACATGTTACTTAATCCCCCATAAAGGTCCCCATCTCCTCCTCCAGAAAAATGGGGATGATAACAGAAGCTGATTCTCAGAGAGAAAGAAAAAATGACGTGTCTGGCACACAGCGAGCACCGCCAGTATCGCCATGACCACTGAGCAGTAGCAGTACTGACCAGGGTCCTGGCCTTGGATCCCCAGCAGGCTTTCAGGGATCCACACCCTGAAATGTATGCAAATTTCAGACGTGTGAGTCTGTGTATTTTCTAGAGTTATTGTCTAAAGCTTTCAAAAGACTCGCAAATGGCTAAAACTTCAAATACAATAAGCTTAAACAAGGACAGCCCGACTTAGGTCGGCCTGACAAACGCCGGCTCTGACCGGGTGTCCAGCACTAGACTGGGGAACACAGTGCAAAGAAGCACAAGGAGGGCACGGCCCACGGCAGATGAAAAATAAGGGAAACGCGTTCAAAACAGAGGCCGGGTAGGCTAGACAGATGGAAACCAGCTCACTGCCAGGAGACCAGGGAGCTCCCTGGCTTGGCTACGGCCAAGTGACCCAGGGACCCAGGGAGAGCTCCTGAAATGTTGCTAAGACTCTAGTGGGCTCCTAAGGATGACTTCCAAGTGTCCCCCCAAAACAAGTACCACCTTCACAGTCTCATACAGAAACGTGCCTTTTGGAGACACTTCTCAGGCCCTGCTGCCCCTCATGGTTTTGGTGTTAATTCGTTCCTTTTCATCTGTAACTACAGGTTGCGCATTTCAAATCCAAAAACCCCAAATCCAAAATGCTTCCAAAGACCCAGAATCTGAACCACTCCAAAACCTAATGCTTTTTGAGCACTGACATGATACTCAAAAGAAATGCTCATTGGAGCATTTTGGATTTTGAACTTTTGGATTTGGGATGCTTAGCCATTAAGTATAATAGAATATTCCAGAATTCTAGAAAATCAAATATCCAAAACACTTTGGAGCTCAAGCATTTCAGACAAGCGATACTCAGCCTGTATCTCAGTAAATTTTTCTTTTTTCTTTTTTCGAGATGGAGTCTCAGTCACCTAGGCTGGCAGGCTAGGGTGCAGTGGCACGATCTTGGCTCACTACAACTTCCACCTCCTGGGTTCAAGTAATTGTGCCTTAGCCTCCCAAGTAGTTGGAACTACAGGCATGTGCCACAACATGGGACTAATTTTTGTATTTTTAGTAGAGACAGGTTTTTACCATGTTGGCCAGGCTGGTCTCAAACTCCTGACCTCAAGTGATCCGCCCAACTCAACCTCCCAAAGTGCTGGGATTACAGGATTGGGAGGCTGAGGTGGGCGGATCACTTGATCTGAGTATAAAACAGAACACTTAGGATCACTGTGCCAGGCCCTCAGTACATTTTTCTAAAGAGCAAGGACTCTTGTTAGCAGAGTCACAATATTTTACAAAGAAAAAAATGATGATTTCATAATTCTTAATTTCAAATATCTAGATAGGCTCAATTTCCAATTAGAATAAGAGCTTATAACCATTTTGGGGCCATAGACCCTTTCAACAGTCTAGGGAGGCCCATGGTCTCTTTCTAAGAGCAATACTTTCATTTATTTCTTTTTAAAATCTTTATCTTTTTTTTTTTTTTTGAGAAGGGGTCTCACTATGTTGCCCAGGTTGATCTTGAACTCCTTAGCTCAAGCAATCCTCCTACCTCAGCCTCCCAAAGTCCTGGGATTACAGGTGGGAGCTATCACGACTGAACAGAACAATGCCTTTAAATGTGTAAAACCACACACTTAGAATTACAAAGGAAATCAATTGTATTTAAACACATTTAACAAATTACTTAAAACTGTGATAGACAGCCAGGCATGGTGGCTCACGCCTGTAATCCCAGCACTTTGGGAGGTCAAGGCAGTCGGATCACTTGAGATCAGGAGTTCAAGACCAACCTGGCCAACATGGTGAAACGCCGTCTCTACTAAATACAAAAATTCATTGGGCATGGTGGTGCACACCTGTAATCCTAGCTACTTGGGAGGCTGAGGCAGGAGAATCACTTGAACCTGGGAGGCGGAGGTTGCAGTGAGCTGAGATCATGCCATTGCACTCCAGCCTGGGTGACTGGAGACTCTGTCTCAAAAAAAAACAACCAAAAAAACAAAAACAAAAAAACAAAAAAAAACACACTGTGATAGCATAATAAAAGCTTCTTTATTAAAGTATTATACATCCAACAGTGTGTCTAATAACTGCCATAACTTTAAAGTAGTGACAAGTGTAAATTGCTTTTTCCGATAGCTCTACAACTGTGATGTAATGGTAAAAACAGCTGTGATTCCTACTGGTGACCAAGGTACAGGTGTTTGCTAAGATAACTGTGCTGCATTGCCTACAACCAAGTGGAAGACATGCTAAACTCCAGCTAAGGTTAATGAAAATAAAAGTGCAATTTCCCCCATCTAAGTTCATGGATGGACTCCCTGAATTCTATCCACAGACCCCAGGTTAAGAACTTCTGTGGCTACAGAGATGTCAGCACAAGGCCCATAATAATGAAACCACCCACTGTTGCTACATCAGCCTTTCTGCAATTTCCCCCAGAAACTAGTTTGGCCCCAGGCTCACCAACAAACTGACAGACCCAGATTCAACCCCCTCGGGGTTACCGACCCCTCTCCCATGGTCCCTGCTCCCTTCAGGGTGCAGTGGCAAGTATAGACAACTGCTGGAGTGGGAGCACTGAGTCAGAATCAAAATAATCCCACACTCTCAACTGTACAGTTCTGATGTCTGGTGAAACCACCTACACAGAGGCTGACCCTGTGACACTTCTGTGCCCCATACCCTTCAGGCGCCCAGAGCAGACTGCTAATCACACCTCTGAGGCTCAGGAGTCTGAGTCTACTTGCTGTCCTACTACGGAACCTAAGACACTGGGAGCACCTTCAGGGAATGAAGCTCACAACGCACAGACTCGATTGAGCTTTTATCCTACAGGTCTAAGTGGAAGCACTCATATGCCCTACCCTGGCTCACCCGACTCTGATCCATCCCACCCACTGAGACCAGAGGCAAATTTCAAAACCAGGGCCCCAACCTCCCCCAGCCCCCAGCTCTGTTCCATGGCTCCTGCCGGCCAGGCACACACTCACCTAGCAGCTATTCCTCCAATACCTGCTGGAGTGTCCTACTCAGGCCAAGTCAGAGTCCCCCTCTCCCCTTCCTAGTATGTCGCATGTGACTCTTTCAGAGCCCCGATCATGGAGGGCCTCATACTACAGTTAACAGCTTCTGCCTCGGTCTCCCACAGTAGACATGAGCCCCCAGGCTTCTGAGTTGAACACATCTGGGTTCAAATCCACCATATACTAGGTTGCACAGCCCCAGTTCTGTTTCTGAGCCTCAGTTCACCCACCAGTAAACAGGAATGAATGATGATACCTAGCTCATATTCAACTGCAGCACGGAGGCCCTCAAAAAGACTAGGTTAGATCTCCCTGTAATTATACATCAGGGCAGGGACCATATCTCCCTCATGTCCCCAGTGCGTACTACACCACCTGGCACATAACGTATGCTCAGAAATGCCAGAGGAAGAAAACGTGTGGTCCTTATCCCCGTGTCTCATAGCCACTCTCCCTCCATTCCACATGGCTCTGAAACCACCGCTTCAAAGGGCTGACCAGAGAGAAGACTATAAATCAAACAGCTATGCAAACTCAAAACCACTCGTTTCCACATTAACTGGAGAGGTCGGGCTGCTGGCACTAGAGTCCATCCGCCACTGGCACACGGCCTTCAAGGGTGCTGCCTCTGAGTGCGATTCCTAACATATCCCATTTGCACAAGACTCTGGCCATCAAAGGCCAGCATGGAGATGAGCCCACCTGGCCTTCGCCTGAGCCGCGTTTGCACCTTCCCCAGCTCAGCTTCCCCACAACCTGCCTGCCCTTTTCAGCTTTGAGGCACCGGGTCCTCTGCTAAGCAAGCTCTTCCCGGTGACTCTCCACCTACAAGGATCAGCTCAGACACCCCTTCCTCCAGGAAGCCTTCCCCAAGCCCTCCAGCCCTTGCCCAGATCATATATTGCAGTTCTGATTTTTCACACTTGTCTGCTTCCCTCTTCAGGCTGGAAACTCTGGGAGGTTAGGGTCCAGCTGGTGTTCTTGGTCACCACCAGACCTCAGAAGCCAGCATAGCACCCAACACATGGGTTTTGGATTTTTTTTTTTTTTTTAATAGTGATGGTCTTGCCATGTTGCCCAGGCTGGTCTCTAACTCCTAGGCTCAAGTGATCCTCTCATGTCAGCTTCCCAAAGTGCTGGGATTACAGGCATGAGCCACCCCACTCCACCTGGTTTGCTATTTTAAAACCTTTGGTGAATGAATGAACACACAAGCACACAATACATTGTTCCAGACAGGCACACAAAGTTTATCAAATGGCAGTGAAAAAGATGAGACAGGGGTCTGAATGTCTCAAAAGCTAGTGCAGCTTCCCTAGAAGAGGAGTGACTGGTTTCTTTTGTTAAAGGCCAGTAGAGATCCCCGCTAGACAGCCCAAAGCAGGCCCATGGGTAGGACTGCGCAGAACTTGAAGTGATTCTTCTCTGCACCCAGATAACCTGTGAACCCAGATGGCTGTGCCTGAAACAAGGAAAAGGGAAGACACCCAGGGCATCACGACCCATCTGCTGGCAGGTCTGGTGTCCTGTCAGTTGCTATCTCCCAGAGCACGTCCAGAAACAACCTCTGCAGATTTGGGGCCTGCTGATGGAGCAGTTTCTCTTGTTCACCAAGGATGGAGGTGTCCTGAATGCAGCCACTCCCTGTCAGAGTGAAATCAGGCTGCTCTCACTTCTTGGAAAGTTGGTGGCAGTCACAGAAGCACCAAGAGGCTACTTTCCCAGACAAACCACAGTGGGGCCTGCCAGCCCCGCCCCAGGGGCCTACACGGGGACCTTTCATGGGTAGCGTCATTTTCTCTTAACCACAAAACCGCAGGATATAAATTTTTCGGAATAGACAAGCACCTGGGCTTTCAGGGATGGGACCAGCACCAAGAGGGAAAGAGTCATTAGGCCTCTAGTCACAGGGGAGTCCCTGGGCTGGAACCAGCATCTCCTATGCCCCAGTATTCTTTTGCTTAAAGAATGTACTGTTGGTCCGCCCCAACCCTGACCAGAGCCTGACTTACAGAAAGAGAAGAGTATCAGGTCAGCCACAAACGGCTGGTGGGTACCACCAGACACTACACAGCAGGCACTCACTAAGCATCTGGGGCTGAAGGAGCTCAGCTCTGGTCCCAGCTCTGACATCTAAGATCAAAGATCTTGGGGAAATCCCCTGTGGCTCAGCTTCAGTCTCACCACCTATAAAAAGAGTACCAGTTTATGGAGGTTGAGGCCAAGTGAGATGCCATATACAAAGTGCTTGAAACAAGCAAAGAACAAACCATGGGTCCTATGATTCCACCACTGGCTATTCCAACCATACCCGAGTCAGTGTGGCTCCATGAAGGACCTCCCTAACCCTAAAGTCCCTCAACACCACGCCCTCGGGTGAACACAGCCATGGGATCTAGCCTGTGAGCCTCATGTTCCCTAACTGTAAAATGGGGTTGATCTACCTCAAAAGGCTGTTGTGAAGACTTACATGAAGAAAATACGAATATAAAATGTTCCGCAAAATGTGCAGAACACAGAAAACACTCTTACAGTGGCAGCGGACGCGGGTGATGTTCTTCTCAGGCAAAGCCCTCAGGTGCTCTCTTATTACTTCCCTGGGCAATAGGGGAAGATATGGGTGGGAATCTGCCCATGTCAGAGATGGGACTAAGGAAGACCCTGAAATCTGGTGCTGACTTCAGGACAATGCTGGAGGGACCCACGAATCAGGTACATTTCTTCTAAAGGCAAGAGGGCCAAGACCTGTACCTACCCAGCTGACGCCAGGGAACCCAATCCAGCCCTCCTTTGAGTGCTTACCTCCAACCTCAGCACCAGAGGATGTGAATGACACTGGCTCTACTTGCCCAGAGGAACATCTGCACCCCTAACCTGGCATCCTGATTGGCCTCAGTGTCATCTGCCACCTCCGCTGCTCTGGTATGACTATGGCACAGGCCTCCCAAATAGAGGCTCCATGAGTATCATTTGGGTGGTGGCGAGGCTTGTCAGACATCCTTGGAGAGCGTGGGCCTGGCTGAGCAGATACGATGCCAAGGACAAGCATGTGCCACTGAAGAAAGAGACTTCCGCAGGAAAAAGACACAGCCCCAGAACTGCGGGGATCCCCAGGACCATGGAGGCCTCATGCCCCCGCCCTGCAGGTCCTTTCCTTGTCATACTTCCTTTACACTAAGCCTCAACCTTCCTCCCCATACCTGGTGCCCATGGGTCCTGGGTCCACCCTCCATGGTGCGTCATGGGTATCCCAGGCAACCCACCCATGGGCCAGTCTGATTTGGGAGGCCAGGCTCCTCTGTGGCCACAGAACCAACCATCCCTTGGAGGCTGCCACCGTGGAGCTGGAGCAGTAGCTGCCCTGCCTCTAAAAGTCAGACCATTTAGCACCAGCTAAAATGACAGTCTAGGCAGAAAGCTCCCACGGGCTTCCACAGGGTGGCTGGATAGGGGCAGGCCAGCCATTATGCTCGACTGGTTAGGCAGTGCAGCAGTGACAGGCAGACGACCCATGCCCCCTGTTTACCACCAGCACCTGTTCTGACTGGTCAGAGGCCATGCCTACCATTAGTTAGTGGTCCCATCCCCCCAGTGAGAAGCTTGGGTGTGGCAGCCAGGAGGCTCCACCCCTCACACCATCACACATCAGCTGTGTGGCAGGATCCAGATCACATCATCTCTTAGTCTCCTCCTCTGTAAAGCAGAAAAAATATTACAATACACGCCCCATAGCACTGCTGAGAATTCGCTGCCGACTCGTGTATGCAAAGTGTTTAGTCCAGAGTCCAGAACATATAAAGTGCTCATGAAATAGAATCCTGTTAGTGTTACTCCTGCTCAGCCTGCAGAATGACCTTGGCGAGGAGGAGCATGAAGACTTTTGGCAGGTGCTATTTGGATTATACCCCACCCAGGCTTTTTTGCACCTCTGCAAAAAATACCTCTTTCCAGACGACTGACTTTGCAAACAAAGTCAGCTCCACCCTAAAATTGCAGGGCCTGAGATGGGAAGGTCTCTTCTGTGGGCAGCTCTCAAACCCACGATCTTGGCTATGTAAGCAGCCAGATGCCAAACCTGTTAGAGGTTGTCACCCTAACCCTGACTCGGTCATTGGCTGCACAGGACCCGCTCAGTGGCCCAGGTCTTCATGTCTCAGAAGCAAGGCAGGAGCTTAAGTCTGTTGTGACAGATGTTAACATATAAATGAACAAACGAATCCAAGGCACAGGCTAAAATGTGCATCAGTTTCCCAGGTATAGTAGCAGGCTCCCTCAGTTAAAGAATCATGTCAATGCCCATTTGTCAAGCTCGTAGTATTAACAATGTCTTCCATTGTATGGTACCTCATCACTCCTCTGCCTGGATTGTCAGTGAAAATTCCAGAGGCTACGAATTAGAGTAGATCCCTGACAGCACAAGGGTGACTGGCATTCCCATCTTCACACAGCCCCAAAGCTGGCAATGTCCCTAAGGCACATCATTCCACAAAATATAGTCATGTCTCTCAAAGATGGCCCACCTCTCTTCCTTCACGCGAGGTGGATGTTTCCAGTCACTTCCTGTGAAACTGAAGTTACTCTGATCCAAGACTACGTGCATGACCAAAGCCAAGATGGCAGCTACATCCTCTAGAATTTAAGTTATGCCATGGAGTCACAGTTGCGGCCTACACCAGGGCTACAGCGGGTGCTTATATTGCCTCCCAGATGGCGAAGAAGGTAACAGATCGACCCATACCTGCTGGGTACCACGGCTGGGGGCACAACAGACTGCAGCTTCTGGGAACGGCTGTTGTCTTGGCAGTGTCCAATCTATGAGCTTTGCCATAAGGAACGCATCTCTGTAGCAGCTGCCTCCAAGCTGCTTGCCGACATGGTGTATCAGTACAAAGGCATGGGGCTTCCATGGGTACCATGATCTGTGGCTGGGATAAGAGAGGCCCTGGCCTCTACTACGTGGACAGTGAAGGGAACCAGATCTCAAGGGCCATCTTCTCTGTAGGTTCTGGCTCTGTGTATGCATATGGGGTCATGAATCAGTGCTATTCCTATGACCTGGAAGTGGAGCAGGCATATGATTTGACCTGTCAAGCCATCTACCAAGCCACCTACAGAGATGCCTATCAGAAGATGCAGTCAACCTCTATGCCATGTGGGAGGATGGCTGGATGTCTCCAGTGACAATGTATCTACATGAAAAGTATAGTGGCTCTATCCCCTGAAAGAGGGTGGTGGATGCAGCTGCTTGTGTTTCTTGGGGTAACTGTCACTGGTAATATAGATACAGTGACCCATCCTCCATCCTGCTTATAGTGGAAGGGTCTTCATTGTATCAATACTTTTAAGCTCTGGCACACTGACCTCTATGTGTTACCAGTCATTAATGAGCTGCTGCAGAGGTGACTATTGGTTGTACTTTCTTGGATGTTAACATTATGCTACTCACTAACCAAAAAAAAAAACCAAATACAGTCATGTATAACTGAAAACACCACAGGCACTTCCAGACTTCTGATGGGATATACTGTATACTCAACATGGAGTAAAGAAAAACAAAGCTATGTCGGGATGTGGGTGCTGAGCAGCCGCTGGGCTCACTCGCTGGCTCAGGGACGTCCACCCACATGCCTGCCATGGAATCCAGACTCAGTCCAATGACAAGTCACTGCTTATCCTTTATGGTCACTTGCAAATCATGAAACCACGCATGGGAAACCCCCAAGACTTAAAGGTGTACTTCATCATTCCCATCTTACAGTGAGGAAACCTAGGCACCAGCCTTTGTAACTTCCTTGAAGTATGTGACTAAAGAAGGGATTCCAGCCTCAATCTAATGCTCTCTATGTCCCATATCACCTATCAAAATAATGACTCCTGCAACCCACACCCTAAGCTGTCTTGACTGGTACAAGCAGGATGGCAGTGGGCAGGGTCTACCTCTTTTGCGATCCAAAGCCCAAAATCCAACCATGCTTAGACTGTTCCAGGCACTGAAGCCTGTGAATAAGAGCCACAGGCTTGCCCACACCCTCTAAATGTATCCAGCTACCCAACTGGGCCACCACCTCTTGTCCTGACTTGAAATAATCTACCCTCTGGGCTGTACCTCACCCCTGGCTCTAAGCCAGCACTAACTTCATTAAAACTAGCCACCATCCTGCCTATAACCTGAGGCCATCCCTTTTAAGAAGGTCCTAGCATACTTTACTGAGTGACATGAAGCAGCTGGACAGCCACTCCACTCGTCCATCACTGCCTTTCATTTTATTTAGTCCTCCGGTGGCAGGAGCAGTTGTGGGCCAGCTTCCAGCTCACTAGCACCCACAAGACCCTGACTCCCTCCTCCTCAGTAGGCAGCACCAAACTCTCACGTGGGTGCCCACAGCAGACTTTGCTCCTGCCAAGTCCCTGACTATGCCATCCCGAACTTCAGGACACCACCAGAGCCCTGGCGACTTACTCCAGCCTTTCCTGCAGAGGTCCCTGAAGCTGCTGCTCCTCCACCATTGGCCCGCTCTGTCCATGCTTTGGGGATGCTCCCCTTACATCTTCCACCTCCTCCCCAAAGCTGGAGTACGTTTCTGAGGACTTCCTGCCAACCCAGCCAGCTAAGCAGTCTAGCCTGGCTGCCATGGCCAACTTGTTGCAAAATGATTTCTGAGAATGTAAGGAGGCCTCTGGAGGTTGTGATACAGCTGATAGTTCCACGCACAGGCACAGAGCCTGTGAACTCAGCTCTGAGGGCAACAGAGGCAGCCCTTGGCTCCCGGCACTGCCCAACCCTCAAGGGCACCCAGGGCGCTGACATTCACAGGCAAGGGGCAGAGCAGGAGAGGCGCACAGGGAAAAGTGGGGCGAGGAGAGAAGAAAGTACAAGTGACCTCAATCCTTGAGCTGGGCATATGCAACAGCCAGTCCTCGCCTGGCCCAGCCCACACCCGCACTCTCCTGGGGAAGCTGCCAGGCTTCATTTGTGCAGAGACAACCTCCCCGCCAAGCCTCCCACCAGCAATCCTGCCTTGACGTCAAACTCAGAGTCGGGGAACTTCAAACACAAACAAACAAGTCTAACCCAGACCACAAGTAGAGATGTTCCCAAGGAGGCCAGGGGTAAGAATGGCCACAGCTGGGAACTCAGGGCCTCCTGCCCTTCCCTCAGCTCCACTGGGAATGCAAAATCTGAGGACCCGACAACAAGCTGTAGACGGGAGGTTCAACCCCAGCCTGAGACAAAGCGAACTCACTGGTCTATGAGTAGGGCTGCCTGCCTGTGGCTGGCTCCGCAGTGGGTGCAGGAGACCCTGAATGGAAGCACTGATGAGTCAGCTGCTCCATGCAACTAAGCACCCTCCTTAGATAAATCACCTGTTCCCACTGCTCCAGTACTATGCATGAGCAGTCAGGGAAAGAAGAGACTCTGTGGTCAAATGTGGGTTAAAAGCACCCATGACACTTTCTGGGAAATGCAGAGCTTGAGCTGGGCCAGGGTGAATGGCCAAGGGCCTGAGTTTTCTCAGCAACACCTGCTAGGCCATCTCATGCGCCACAGAGGTTGTGAGATGCAGCAGAATTTCAGAGGAAGGCATTTCCCTGACCTAATAGTCTAATACAGCTCCCACTTGCAAAGCCATGGTGAGTCAAAACACTGCTCTTCAGAAAGTAATTCTTTGAAAAGTCAGTAAATGATCTGTCTTGATCTGCCTTTCAAGTTTTCCTTCCTGCCTCAATTCAACACAACAACCCCCCAATACCTCATGTGCTCTCAGTACCAGCAGTCCTTTAGAGGCGGTGGGGACCAATAGGACCAAACCATGAGAAAGAAAGACGCCCATTTTACCCCCTCACTCTCCTGGGCTGAAGCAATTGCATAAGGGCAACAAAGAACTTCTGTCCATCAGCCAGTCATTCAACAACCAAACCTCTTCCCGATGCCGGGCACTGCTGGGCTCTCAGGACACAGCTGTAAGCGGCAGAGTCCATAATTTTCAGGAACCCACACAAATCGGATGAACAGATGTGTCTTTGCAGACACCTGACCGAGAGCTAGGAAAGGCAAAGCAGCAGACAGCAGGTGTGTCCCAGTCTGAGCGTCCGTGACACAGCAGACTGCTTGGTGCTTCTGCTGCGAGACTGAGGGGAGTGCTGGCCCAGGCGTCAGGAGCCACAGGTGTGGGGTTGCTCACAGACCAGATCCTTTATCAACACAGCCTGTGGCCCAGTTTAAACACACATTCCACGTGTTTGTCTGAAGGTCACCAGGCCCATAGGGCACAGCCAGGAGTTTACCCCTTAACTCAACCCCTCAATCACAACAAGTAATCCTGCAGTCTTCCTGACATTGCACACTGAAAGGGACCTGGGTGTGAATTACCAAGCAGGGCCTATGGAAAAAGGCAGAGGCTGCACCTAATGACAAGGGTAGATTTCTGTCAATGGGCCAACCCCCTTAACTATCCTTAAGGCTTGTTCCTCAGGAAGCCACTGGAAGGGAGGGATGGGGAAGGCAAGGCACCTTAAACACTAACCTTTGTGTATCAGTTATGAGTAGGAGACTATGCCCAATGCTAGACAGATAAAGGGCTTCCTTTCCAGGGATGTGACTGTTGGCTTAGCAACTCAGGCCATCACAGAAAAGGACGAAGGGCTGGGCAGGGGCCAGGGGCAAGGGCAGATGAGTGCCTCAGACACCAGACACTCATCAATGCAGCGTGAACTTCCCTGGAAGGACAAGGGGCACCTGAACTGCCACCCACTGTGGAGCACCACGCTCACCTCCACCTAATATCTGCTCCCAGCTTCTCCTGTGCTCACAGGACTCAGTTTTGTTCAGGGCAGTACTGTGCCTGGCGATGAACTGGTCTGACTCAGTGGTCTGCAGCCCGGTCTTCACATCACAGCCCACGAGCCTCAGCCTCAGCAAGTGTGATGTAATTGATCCAGGATGGGGTCCCCGCACGGCCACCATGACGATTCAGTCCCCACTTTCAGCTTCCCTTGAAGCTGTGACAGTTTTGGCCAATGAGGTATCAGGACTTGCCAGCTAGGGGACCTGCTAGGAAAGCATGGGACAGATCTTGGGTCTGCCCAGTACTCCCTGCCCCTTTTGAAGGCGGACAAGCTACAGCAGCCATCTTGCGACCATGAGGACAGCAAGAGCTGCCTGGAAAACCAGAGAAAGCATCCCACTGTAGGAGAAACACGATGGCCTATTCCAGTCACATTTTCTGTTACTTGGAAACAAAAGTAGTTCTATTAAGTCCACATTATTCCAAATCTCCTTCTACAGCTAATGTTTCTAAGGCTGAGGCTTCCTGCTGGCTTCCAGAAAACCTACGACAGGAAAAAGAAGGTACCCCTCATTCTTCATGCCAGCCAAAAGCATTCTTCTAAAAGTCCTTAAATCTCAAAGAGCGGCTACTTTTTGTGAAGTGCAATTTATCAATCTCTCTCTCTCTCTCTCTCTCTCTCTCTGTGTGTGTGTGTGTGTGTGTGTGTGTGTGTGTGTGTGTGTGTGTTTCTTATTTAGGAGATATCTGTCAAGCCCACATTCACAAAGATGTTCTCCTGGGTTCTAGAAGTTTTATTGTTTTAGGTTTTTGTTTAGGTTTTTGATCCACATTGAGTCAACTTTTGTACTGTAGGGCTGGACAAGAATATGTCCACAACTGGACATATTCTTTTTAACTGGGCATTCCTTTGTACTATACATTCCACATTATCTCACCTAATACCTACATGAATCATCTGACTGGTACTTTTATTTATTTATTTATTTTGAGACAGCGTTTCACTCTTGTTGCCCAGGCTGAAGTACAGTGGCCCAATCTCGGCTCACTGCAACCTCTGCCTTCTGGGTTCATGCAATTCTCCTGCCTCAGCCTCCCGAGTGGCTGGGATTACAGATGCCCGCCACTGCGCTCGGCAAATTTTTTGTATTTTTAGTAGAGATGGGGGTTTCACCATGATGGCCAGGCTAGTCTCGAACTCCCAACCTCAGGCGATCCACCCATCTTGGCCTCCCAAAGTCCTGGGATTAATAGTGTAAGCCACTGCGCCTGGTCAGGTATTATTAGCCTCATTTTACAGATGAGGAAACTGAGGCTGACAGAGTTATAAATCCTTTAAAAAAGGACCCTAGCATACTGAAAACCACATGCAGTACCTTAGAGTACCTTCAAGTCCATTACATAGGACCTGCAGTACAGATGGACATTTGCCACGAGCTAGAGATATGGAATCCTCATTTTACCCTGATACAGTTGATCCTGAGTATTTGGGAATACAACCCCCAGCTGCACCCCTGTACTTAGGAAGACACATGATGATTCAGTTTCCCGGAGTGCACAAGGTGAGGGTGGGGGTGAAGTGGGCGATGTAGGATCCTGCATTTGCTAGAGGAGAATAAGAAGTTGGGGAGCCCCTGCTCCTAGCAGTGTGTGGTGAGGGGTCTTCTTCCCCACTGGGCAGTCACAGGATCATCTGAGTCTACCATACGAGCGTAGACCACCACAGCAGATTGAAAATGGTCACAAAGTACGTGACACTCCTCCAATCTAGAAGTCTACTTCCTCTCCCCTTGAACCTGGGTTGATCTGTGGCTACTTTGTCCAACAGAGTACAGAGTGTCCTAGAGCTCTCACTGCTGTGATGGAGAGACCATAACAAGTGGCCCTGGGCCTGCCCCTGATGGAATGTTTCCCACCCAGGCACCAGGTGCATGAGCAGGCTCTTCTCAGACCCTCCAGACCAACAGCTGGTGCCACATTTTTTTGTTTCAGTCAGGGACCAGGATCAGCTCATGCAGGTCCTAGAAAGTTCCAGAAGGTCCTGGGATGCTACACCCAGGCATCTGCACTCAATCTTGCAGGCGTGGGGAGGGAAGAGAAGGAAAAAACGTGATCAGATTTGCATTTCTGAACAACTATCATTCTGGAAACCATACGGGGAACAGATTGAAGTGGGTGTGGAAAAACCAGAGACAGGAAAATCAATTAAGAAGCACCACAATTCAGCAAATGATGAGACAAAAGGTAATTTAGTTAGTGGCACTATGGGTGGAAAGGAAGGAGAAGACTCTAGAGCTGTTTTATTAGTGTTTTTACTATAAAGACATGACTTCCCTTCTTGCTTGTCCAGGGAACTTCTGGCACCCCAGCATACCTTTGGCAGGAAGCTGAAGCACTGAGTTTCTCCAGCAAATGAGATGCCCAAGCAGAACCCTGTTTGTTGTTTGATTTACTAGGACTTGGTGCTTCTCAGGTAGAGGACCTTCGGCTGGAGATTCCACCCTCAAAGGGCACTCAGCCCACAGGCAGCACCAGCCCAGCTGTCTCTCACTTCAGTGCTGTGCCTGCCCTGTCTCCCAGGCAGAGGGGAACCTGTGCTTGCCAAGAGCACAAGCCATTGCTCCAACAGTACCATCTCCAACTCTTCCCACAGCCCTGGAGATGGGTCAGACAGAAAGCAATCAGAGAGAGGCAGCATCTGCCATCGTGGCCAGACCCCTCAGGGCCCTCTCCAGTCCTCTGGGGATGCTGATTCTGTCTACCCGTCTCCATTCCATATGCAGGACAGGAAGCATACCATCCCCTAAAGGAGAGTGGGCCTAGGTGCTGCTCCTGGCAAGACAGAGAGGGAGATGTAATTATTTTAATTAAATAATTATTTTAATTAAATAATTAATTAAATCTGATTAAAATGCTCATTTTAATCAGAAAGACCATGGACATCAGAGTCAGACAGACCCAAGTTCGAATCTCACCCCTGACTCTTAAGGGCCCATGGGCAATTGAATGTCTGAGACTTTACTTCCTCTACTATAAATGAGGGGCAAAGATCAGCCTCAAAAGATCACTGTGAAGACGAAATATGACACAGCAGCTGGCATGCTGCGAGCTCCCAGCAAAGATTTCTTCCCATCTTCCTTCACTGCAATCTTAATCTTAACGTCAAAGCTGTGCCTTTGACAGCTGATAGAAAAACCAGGAAGGGGGAGAGTGCAGAAGGCAAGCGTCCAGATGAAGGATCACGACTGTGGATCTGTCAGTGTATCTGCAAGCTTCCCATGGAACAAGGAGAGCAACTGGCTGTGGAAAGAAGCTCTGTGCATGAGGGCAGATCAGCACCCACACCCTTTTAACAAACCACCTGTACCAGAGGCCCAAGGAACACCTCTGACACCAAACCACCACGCTGAGTTTCAATGAGACCAGAATTACCCCTAGTGACATGACCATCCATTCTTTCTGTTGAGCACACCAACGTGATGCTTGTGTACCTTACGGATACTTGGTCACAGCACCTCACACTCTGTCACAGCACTGCAGAGTTTACAGAGTGCTCTGGCAAGACAGCACCTCATCTGATCCTCACTGCAAACCAAGGCTCAGAGGTAAAGGGTCATGGCCAAGGACACACACCATCCTATGTTGCAGCACCAGCTTCACAACCACTGCCCACCCCCACTCCCATCCAGGAAAGCATGATTTCAAAATTATAGATTAAAACCAAGCACCCTTGAAACACTGAGTACCACCCAGGGTCACTCCCAGCTGTGGCCCCAGGGACATCTCAGATGCCTCTCTGGGAAGAAAGGCCTGACAAGGACATCCACATGATTTTCCTAAGCAATCTGAGAAGGTCACTGGTGAGCCACAGCCACCTCCACTGACCATCTTCAAAGCTCTTTTCCTAAGGGACCATTTTGTCTTGTCAGAGGAAGGAGATACAAGATGTAGGGGAAATAAAAATCAGACCTGAAACCCAGGAATGAAACTGCAGCAGGGTTCAGGTGACATCAGCTCTGGGAGGGAGAAAGAAGGCAAGACCACCCTCTCTAACAAGCAGTGACCAAAGACAACGCAGTTATCCCCCTAGGCCCGCCGCCACGCCCCCCCCCCCCCCCCCCCCCCCAGGCGACACAGCTGAAACTGGGCTCAAATCACCAGGGCTATCATTAGTGGGAGATGAGAAAGGGCTCAGGGGACAGGATGCCGCTGCTGTGTAATCCCAGGAATGCCAGCCAGGGGCAGTACAGTGATGGATGGTCAGGTACTCGGGCCTACAGGCCAACAGACCAGGGTTCAAATGCCAGCTCGGCCACTGACTAGCTGCTTTAACTTAGATTATTCAATCACTCTCCTCAGTTTCCTCATCTGTAAGATGGGGAAGAAGGATATATCTATCGCTTCACACGAGGCCTGCTATGATAGATTAACACTCACTGTCAGCCATCTCTACCATGAAAATTCCAGTCTCTTGTATTCTTTGAAAGCAGTTAGTCTGACTTGTTTATTGTTTTAGTTTTTGTTTTTTTTGTTTTTTTGTTTTTTAGAATAAAGAGTAAGTTTATTAGGGAAGTAAAGGAATAGAAGAATGGCTACTCCAGAGGCAGAGCAGCTGCTTTAAGATTCTTAAACACATTCCTGGATGACTCCATCTACATGGTATGTCCCAAGCTACCCTGGTGTATTCCTTGAAAAGGGGCAAACGCAGACAAGGCCAGGCATGACTGGAACACACTCACCCTGAAAGGGTAGCTTTCCTGGCCCTCCTTTATTCTCGGGGGTCAAGAGCTGGCCACACCTGAGCCGAACTGTGCAACACAAACCTCTGAGCATAGTGTGTACAGAAGAGGGAGGCAAACCAGGACAAATACCAAGATGCACACAGCCCACAGAAGTAAGCCAAGGAGAGGCCTGGCCCACAGGCTGCAAGGAGAGCTGTTCTCCAGACCTGGAGACACGCTGAAAACACATACACATGCACAGACACACACAGACACCTGCCACCCTGGACAAGCTCTAGCTGAGCAGAGTGGGGACGCATCTCAAAGAGAGGCAGTATGCTGCCAAGCTCCCAAGAAATCAACTGAGAACCCTTATTAAAGGAATTAGACAACGACAGCTCAACAAGGGTGACTATCATGTGCTAGACACTGCTTTCAGTGCTTTATGCGTACAGTCAGCCCTTAGGATCTGTGGGTTCCACATCCATAAATTCAACAGATCACAAATCTTTTTTTAAAAATGGATGGTTGCATCTATACTAAGGTGGCTTGAGAATCTGTGGATTTTGGTATCCTAGGGGGTTCCTGGGACCAATCCCCTATGGATACCAAGGGACGGCTGAACAAACTCACTCAATCTCTGCAATGAACCTGTGAGAGATGCCCCAACATAACTATCCCCATTGTACAGAGGAGTAAATTGAGGACAAAGGGCAGTCCCACGTCATGTGGCTAGTAAATGGCAGAGCAGGAAACTGAACTCAGGAAGTTCAGCTGCTCAGCCCATGCTCTTCACTATCAGCTACATTACCTCCTTGAATGACAGACATTGAGGTGCCTATTGTTAGGCATCTTGGTACACATGTTCTCATTTATAAAGAAGGACCCAGAGGGTCAGAAAGCCAAGCCAAAGTCAACCAGCTGGTATGTGCCAGAACCAAGTTACACTCATAAGAGGCTGATGCCCCATGCTGCCCCTCCAGGTTTGAGGCACCGGGTCTGACCTTCCACAGTTCAAAGGCTGACCTTTCCGACTGTGCTCCACCAGCAACAATGCAGATGGAGACATCACAGACACAGAGCACACGAATCCCATCAAGGACCCCGGGGGATGCTCCGCCACCTGATCAGGAGGAGGTCAGAACCTTCCAGAAGGCCTGTGGGAAAAGCAGCACTTGGGAGAGAGTCCACCAGCTTCAACCCCTTTGGTAGCACAGCCCTCTCCTCCACAGCAGCCTGTAAGCCTCATCCTACCCCTTGCCACCCACTGACACAAGAATCAGAGGGAGGCCTCCTGCTAGTGCTCCAGGCGCAAGGGCTCTGTATTTAGCTTTCTGATGTAACAGCTTTAAGTGGAGATGCACGCGCTCACTATTGCATAAGACCCGATTTTGCTCACAGACCTCAGGGCAAGTGAGGCTTGAGTGCTGCGGGCTGGAGCACAGGGTGGCCTCACAGAGCGGCCCAGATCTGAGAGCGCTCTGCCGTGCAGGACAGCACATTCCCAAGGAGGCCAGTTCTCCCACGGCCTGTTCCCAGGTGACCCAGCTACTGTAACCCTCCAGGTGGAGGACAGCTTACCTGCACCGAGAAAAACCGGGTAAACCCCACAGGGCTCTGCATCTCCTGACCTCTGGCCTTTGCAATCAGCCCCATCTAAGGACCATGTCAACCAGTGGGGATTACTGGCAGAACCAGGCCCGTCTTGAGATGTCTGAAATGCCTTTAAATTACAAAATCCTTGGATATTCGAAGATAAGAAGGGCCTAAGTCATCTCACAGAAACAGATGAAAAACTGATGATGGGCTCGGCGTGGTGGCTTACACCTGTCATCTCAGCACTTCAGGAGACCAAGGCAGGTGGATCACGAAGTCAAGAGATCATCCTGGCCAGCATGGTGAAACCCCATCTCTACTAAAAATACAAAAATTAGCTGGGTGTGGTGGCATACACCTGTAGTCCCAACTACTCAGGAGGCTGAGGCAGTAGAATCACTTGAACCCAAAAGGCGGGGTTGCAGTGAGCCGAAATCCTGCCACTGCACTCCAGCTTGGTAACAGAGTGAAGGGAAAAAAAAAAAAGAAAACAACAACCTGATGAGGAAGCTGAGGCCCAAAGAGGGAAAAACGGCTTAGTCCCAGTCACACAAAGTAGAAGGTAGTGCCAGGACAGTCCCCAAGTCTCCTGGTTCTGGTCCAGCATTCTTTCCCCCATACTGAATGGCAGAAGCCTGGGTTCAATGTGCTGTGAGAGAGTAGTCTAGCTGCTGACACTGGTTCCCTATGTTTATTTAGCAAACAGCAAACTGTTTTAAGAAGCGTATAAAATGCTAACTCATTTCATCCGGCAGGTGGGTGTTATTACTATCTCTGCATGGGGGTGAAGGACAGAGAGAAAAAGTAACTGTCTGGGGTGGGAGGTAAAGCCAGACAATATTATCCCGCCATCCAAACCCGAGCCTTGGGTGCCGCGGTGGCCTCTGTCACCACAGCCCCTCCGGGCACTGCTGGCTGTGTGTTCAAGTGCTCTGCAGAGCTCAACAGGACGCCCCAAGCAACTGCTCAGAGGAGCAGGGCTGAAGTCACCTCCCGTGCAGCGCACATCTCTGCAGCCCCAAAGGAGGGGTTCTCACCCAACACTCGCCCACAGAACACAGGGGCCAGATGTGCCATGACGGATCTGAGTCTGGGACCAGGCAGAAAATGGACCCAAGTATTCACTATCCCCTTTCTAGAGACCTGCAGCGTGTGACCAGGGCCACCCCCTCAGCTTACTGTCAGGGGAAGAGGTTTGCCAGGCAGCCCCTCCAAAGGCGTGGCCTCCCCAACCGCTATACCATCTGTAACTCAGGCCTGTGAATCAGAAGGGGGCAGCCCTGCAGGGCCAAGGCCATGACCCAGCAGGTGGGTCTCTGCACCTTTGTGCACGGCCTCCTCGAGGCTCAAGATCTTGAGTTTTCTTCCTGAAAAAGGAAGCCCTTTCTCAACATGTTGCTACACACGGATACTGAGAAACACAAACCGAGAGGCAAATGGGGCACTGGCCCCAAGGGAGAATGAAGCTAGGAAGGGCTGGTATGGGTCGGGCTGGTATGGGCCAGTCTGCAGCCAAAGAGACAAGGAAACGCCGAGCACAAACTTGTCCATCCCCACCCTGTTTACAAGAGGGCCACAGTGCAAACAACCCACAGACCCAACAATAGAAGCACCGCTAAGGAGGTGATGGCGAAACTACTTACTAAACTATGACCAAGCCACTGAGCAGGTTTACAAAAACAGAGGATGCTTTTTGTGTTATTTTACTGAGCGACAGGCAGGACAAAAAAAATCTGCAATGATGGATGCAACAACTACATAGGCAAAACTTCGCACACAAAGTCTTTGCCTGGAAAACACAATTGAAAGCAAACCCAGCAGAAATGTCACCTGTGAGTGAGCTGATCTGAATGGCAAGGCTATAGGTAATCATTTTCTTCCTTCTACTTTTCTGTTTTCCAAATGTTCTGTAATTACCGTGTACTGATTTTATAAGGCGACGAATGATAATAACACATTTTAAAATGTCACAAGAGGAAAAGGGAGGGTGCTGGTGCTTCTCTACCAGCAAGGGGAAAGTTCCAGGAACCCACAGTGGACGTCCTATTTGGAGCAGATCCCTGCTCAGGCCTCCACGCCCAGCCTCACCACAAAGGTGAGGTTGCTGGTTACTCCATCGGCCCCAATGGGTTTTTTTGTTTTTTTTTTTTTTTTGAGACAATGTCTCACTCTGTTGCTTAGGCTGGAGTGCAGTGGTGTAATCACGGCTCGGTGCAGCCTCGACCTCCTAGGCTCAAGCAATCCTCCTACTTCAGCCTCCCGAGTACATGGGACCACAGCCATGCCCAGCTAATTTTTGTGTTTTTGTACAGACAGGGTTTTGCCATGTTGCTCAGGCTGGTTTCAAACTCCTGGGCTCAAGTGATCCACCCACATCAGCCACCTAAAGTGCTGGGATTAGAGGCATAAGCCACCATCCCCAGCCCCTACTGGGTTGTTTTGTTTTGTTTTGTTTTGTTTTGTTTTGTTTTGTTTGTTTTTTTTTTTGAGACAGAGTCTTGCTCTTGTTGCCCAGGCTGGAGTGCAATGGCGTGATCTCGGATGACCGCAACCTCGGCCTCCAGGGTTCAAGTGATTCTCCTGCCTGAGCCTCCCGAATAGCTGGGATTACAGGCATGTGCCACTATACAGCCTGATTAATTTTTGCATTTTTAGTAGAGACAGGGTTTCTCCATGTTGGTCAGCCTGGTCTTGAACTCCTGACTTCAGGTGATCCGCACCCCTCGGCCTCCCAAAGTGCTGGAATTATAGGCATAAGCCACTGTGCCCAGCCCCTGTTGGGTCTTTAGAAGGGGCAAAACCTCACTGATTCCAAAAGGAAAGATGCTGAACAGAAGAGAGCAATTTCATATGATGGCATTAGACTCATTTTGCTGAAGGGCGCAGGGTGGGTTGGTTGGTTTGTTTTTTAAGAACACAGTGTGTCCATCTATTCATCCATTTAAGAGTATCGAGTACCACTAGTTGCCCGGTATGGTGCCAAGGCCCTGCAAACAATAAAGAAACCCTAAAGACCTCAGATTCAAGTGGGGGCCAAAGATATCAAGTTACAATGCAAAAGTGTCTTTGACAAGGGTTTTCGGATACATGCGGACTGTGAGAATTCAGATATGAAAATTAAAACTTCTAGCTTCAGAGAAAAGACGGGTGTCAGGAAAGAGTCCGTGGAAAAGGTGGGCTTTGAATTGGGTTTTGAAGAATGAGTGGGAGTGCATGAAGAAGTCAGTTAAACAGCCCAAGGAAATACACATTTTATCTCAAAGGAAAGTCACCCATGCAGACAATCATAACACACCTCCCACCTTAATAATAAGCAAGGAAATACAAAATGGAAACATATGGGCAAAGATGTTTGGCAACACTGGCAGAGGGACACCCCAGTGCGGCTGTGGCAGGAGCGTGGAGCGGCATCGCCTCCCTGGAGGGCAACTGAGAAACAGGATGATCGAACAGAAGCCTCAAAGGTGGCCCCCACCCCGTAAGCCAGGCTCCACTTCTAGGAATTTATCCTAAAGAAACAATTAAGTGTAAGCATAAGCCTATTCACGGAAGTGTAACTTAAAATAGCCAACCATGGGGAAGTAGGTAACTACATTCTGGTGTGTCAATCACAGAAAACTATGAGGCAACTTAAAAAAAAAAAAAAAAAAAAAAAGTGTATTTAACAATATGAGGAAATGCCCACAAACTTCTAGAAAGTTAACAACTCAAGATAAGAAAACTGTATTTGCAGTATGATCTCCACTTATCTTTTTTAATTTAAAGGCATTATTTTTCTTTTTTCAACTTTGAGGTCAATTTCTATTTTTATGGCAAAATTAACATCAAAATGTAAATACTGGAAATAGAAAAGTTTCATTTACTTTTTTGTATTTTATTCAAAGAACGGGTGTCATTTTAATAATCATAAAATGTTATTCAAACTGAAAGAATAATAAATGGAGGGTTCTTTTTCAATAGGTTTTTGGAGAACAGGTGGTATAAGTTTTGTTTTTTTGGATTTTTGGTTTTTTTAGTAGAGACAGCGTCTCTCTCTTTCTCTCTCACCTAGGGTTGAAATACAGTGGCGTGACCATAGCTCACTGCAGCCTTACACTCCCAGGCTGAAGTAATCCTCCCACCTCAGCCTCCTGAGTAGCTGGGGTTACAGGCTACCACCACGACCAGCTAATTTTTTGTTTTTTTAATTTTTGTGGAGGTGGAGTCTCATCATCTTGTCCAGGCTGATCTCAAACTCCTGGGCTCAAGCAATCCTCCGTTCTCAACCTCCCAAAGCAGTGGGATTACAGGCATGAGCCACCGTGCCTGGTGCATAAACGGAGTTTCAATAGGAAGAGAAGAGGGCATCCTACACTTAAAAAAACAGCAGGAGCCAGAAGTAAAGAAGTACAGGTCCCTCCTGAGGAGGAGAAAGAGCTGAACAGACAGAACTGGGCTGGCATACTGGATCTACTCTTTTCTAATGCTGTGACCTTTAACAAATTACTGACCCACTCTTCAGCTTTAGTTTCTTCCAAAGACTAAATGTGTTAACTTGGCCAGACCTAGCGGTTCACGCCTGTAATCCCAGCACTTTGAGAGGTCGAGATGGGTGGATCAACTGAGGTCAGGAATTTGAGACCGGCCTGGTCAACATGGTGACACCCCGTCTCTACTAAAAATACAAAAATTAGCCAGGCATGGTGGCTTGCACCTGTACTCCCAGCTAGTCAGAAGGCTGAGGCAGGAGAATCGTTTGAACCCCAGCAGGCGGAGGTTGCAATGAGCCATGATCGTGCCACCACACTCCAGCCTTGGCAACAGAGCGAGACTCCATCTCAAAAAAAAATAAAAAAGAAAAGAAAAGAAATGCATTAGCTTACACAGAATACCTACTCAATACACTAAGTCAGAGCCTTTTCTACTGACCAATAAAACAAATTCCATCCTGCATGACCCACAAGAGATAGGGATGTTCATTTATGAGACACATAACCAATGTAATAACAGCATTTGGGGACAGCAAAGAAGTACTATATTAAAGACATTGTACAAAGCCTCTCAATTTCAGAAATATTAAACTATGAAATATATCCTAAAATCAAGACACTATGAAAATTTATGTCTTCTAAAGATAGTGCTGGCCAGGGTAAAGCATTTCGTGAAAGCCCAAGATATTACTGTTTTTCTCACGATTCTTATACAGTCTGATTTGTGCCCCAAACAAGAAGTCAGGCTGGGCACAGTGGCTCACACCTATAATCCCAGCACTTTGGGAGGCCAAGGTGGGCAGATCACTTGAGGTCAGGAGTTTGAGGCCAGCCTGGCCAACATGGTGAAACCCCATCTGTACTAAAAATACAAAAATTAGCCAGGCGTGGTGGCTGGCACCTGTAGTCCCAGCTACTTGGGAAGCTAAGGTAGGAGAATCTCTTGAACCTGGGAGGTGGAGGTTGCAGTGAGTCGAGACTGTGCAACTACACTCCAGCCTGGGCAACAGAGCAAGACCCCGTCTCAAGAAAAAAAATAAAAATAAAAAGCCCTCCCCAAGTCACCGCACCACTGCTGCAGCGTCTCCTTTTGTCAGCCAGGCTGGGGTGCAGTGGGGCAAACATGGCTCACTGTAGCCTTGACCTCCTGGGCTAAAGCAGTCCTCCTACCTGAGCACCCCAAGTAGCTGGGGTTACAAGAGAGCTAGTGGCCAGGAAAAATATAACAGAAAATGCAGAACAATGAAATTACAAAGCCTGCCGAATACTTCTGAGAACTGGAAAAGAGCATCCTGCTGGCTCTAGTAGAAAAGCAGAAATATGTGCTGGAATATAAGAAAAGTGATGCGTGAACTACTGGCCTTAAGCAGCGTGCCTGGCCAGCGCTGGCCCAGGAATACAACTCTCAGCTGAGCGTGTCCCTGCGGGATTTCAAACAGCTGAAGAAATGCTGGGAGAACATCAAGGCTCAGACTAAAAGAATTACGGCCCATGAAAGGAGAGAGAAGGTGAAACCGAACGTCAGCCCGCTCCTGAGTACCCACGTCCTAGGGAAGGCGACGATCACCAGCATGCTGCCAGAGCAGCTCTACTTCCTGCAGAGCTGCCCGGAGGAGGAGCCCGAATACCACCCCGATGCCTCGGCCCAAGAATTATTTGCTGTTTCAAATAGACAACTGTGTGATGATGTGAAAGAGTTCATATATTTTCCGATATGTGAGGGGACCTCCCAACCTGAACCCTCATGTTCAGCTGTCAGAATAACAGCCAATAAAAACTACAGGAGCAGTTTTTATTGGCTGTTTATAAACTTAGAAAGGTGCTTTTAAAAAGATGCATGAGGAAGAACACCATCTACAAATGTCCATCTTACAACTGCAACGGATACAAATGAATGAGGTGCATGTGGCCAAAATCCAGCAGATAGAGCAGGAGTGTGAGATGGCAGAAGAGGAACACAGGATAAAACTGGAACTTCTCAATAAAAAGAAGATGTACTGGGAAAGAAAACTGCAAACTTTTACCAAGTAATGGCCTGTCTCCTCATTTCACAGCCCTTTTCCAATTCCCCCTAAGACTTTGGGGGTGGCTCTACTGTAATTAATCTGTGTTGGCAAAGAATGTCTGGAACATGGACTTGTTGGTAGCCTGTAACAGAGCTACAACCAGGAAAATTAGAGTGGTAGCAGTCACTTATTTAAGAACTCATTCAGGCCAGAGGCACTGGCTCACGTCTGTAATCCCAGTACTTTGGGAGGCCGAGGTGGGTGGATCACCTGATGTCCAGAGTTCAAGACCAGCCTGGCCAACATGGTGAAGCCCCATCTCTACTAAAAATACAAAAAATTAGCTGGGCGTGGTGGCAGGCACCTGTAATCCCAGCTACTTGGGAGGCTGAGGCAGGAGAATTGCTTGAACCCAGGAGGCGGAGGTTGTAGTGAGCCAAGATCGCGCCACTGCACTCTAGCCTGGGCAACAGAGTGAGACTCTGTCTAAAAAAAAAAAAAGAACATATTCAGGTAAACAGCTGCACCCTCTGTACCCTGTAAGTTGCAAAGAAGCTATTATCATCTTCTGAAAATGATCACTATGAGTGCTATAATTCTGAATGCAATGTCTCTTAATTAGAATTCACGCAAGAACCATGAAAAAAAAAAAAAAAAAGAAGTCAGTTCCCCGATCAGACCTGGATCCCACAGGGGTGAGGCCCCACCTTCCCCACAAACTATTCCGGATTGGAAGGGGCTGTTTTCATTCTCCCTAGAGCACACCTATATTTCTCCAGTTTAATGTTTAGGGAGAAGATTTAGGCAAATGTCTGAATGGCAAGTCTTGCTAGGCTACCTGGGGTGTCCTTGGCTCCAACCACCTTAACCTCTTTCAGATGAAGGCACCAGGAACGCCAAAGTCAGCTGCCTCAAGATTAAGCAGCTGCACCCTGGAAAAGCTTAAGGTTTAGGGAGAAACTTTGGAACCTTTGAACAAAATGCAAACTCAGCAACCAAACTGTAAGGGGTGGAGAGCTGCACTCTCTCCTAAATGCCAGGCTTTGGGAAACTCAAGCTTTCAGAGGAGACCCAGAAGGCTCAGTTCATTCCACTACTATATATAATCAGCATCTAATCCTCACCGTGGTGCTTAGCCACGCGTCAGGCGCTGTTCCAAGCACTTTACATGCAGTAACTCATTTATTCTCCCAATGAAAGAAGAAACTGATGCACAGAGGTAATTTGCCCAAGGCCAGAGACAGGACTAACCCATGCAGTGCCTTTGTGCAAGTGAAAGAGTGCCTCCCTTCCCCTGCACAGACACAGCACAGATCCACACAAGGCATATTCCTGGCAATAGGGGCAGTGTGGATTTCAGGAACCCTTCACCCATTTGTGCAGTGCACAACCTGCTTGACTGTACACAGCACTGTCCAAGATCAAACAGTTGGTAAGATGCGGAGCTGGAATCTGAACCCAGGCCACCTGGCTCCCAGGTCTGCCACCAAGTAACAAGCAGGTACAGTTTCATATTAAATAAGTGGCCTGCAAATTAATACAACCCAGAATATATAGAAGCACTGATGTGAGTGACTGAAAGCACCAGCTGTGTGTGTCTAGAATGATCACATTTTCAGTGATGAGAAAATGCTCTGACATTTACAACTTCATGGGCCTAAGATTTTTAGTTTCTTACCATTTCTAATGGGAATATTTCTAAAATGTGTCCCACCCTTCTCCACCTTATAGGACAGATGTAATATAACCCTGCTTGAACGCCACACCACCACTGTCACTCCAGGACCCCACAGCCCCTCCCCCGCTGCCTTTTCCTGCCACTCTGCCTGTAGCCTTCTAATCCTGGGTAATCTCTTTTTCTCTGCTCCTGTAATTGCTACTGGAGAAAATTCAATGCGCAGGTGGGTTGGGGACATCCAAAGTTTTACGTTTTGACCTACTTCCTCTGGCTTAGCAGCTCTTTGGCGTGATCCCAAATCCTTGCTCTTCCCCAATTCCTGGGGCAGCATCTCACCAGTTTCATGCTCTACAAGCCCCTTTGCAGGGACACTGAAGGCCACCAGCCTGTACTTGCTGGACTTGCCTTTCCTCACCTCCCATCTTTACCTTCCTCCTTGGGAAGGGGATAGGGAGGGAGGGTCTAGCTGTCCTTCAGCCTCCAAACCTGCATTTAGATCTTTCTGCCTTAAGAAATACTTTCTCTCCAGCTCCCCCACTTTTCTCTCATTCTCTTCAATTTCAAAGACCTTGACACATTCCATCAGCTGTTCAATATTACTCCTCCACTGAGCTTAGTCTCTCTACTCCACCAAAACTGCTCTTGCAGAAGCCCCCAGAGTCCGTGTTCTCACTCCCACCCTCATCCTGCTTGACCTTACTGGGGCGTCTGGCCAGATCATCTCTCCTCCCGGACATGCCCACCTCTAGCTTCCCAGTTCTCCTACCTTTCTGACAACTCAGGAGCCTCCTTCCCAGGACTCCCACGATCACCGACATGCTGATGCCTCCCAATTTAGAAAACTCTGAACGCCACTCCTCTCATAAGCTCCAGCCCAATCTAACCCCCAAATGGATGGCCGGCCTGCATGGGCCAGAGGTACCCAAACTCATTATCTCATCTTTCATCATGTAGTGGTGGCCTCCCACTTTCCACTCTCCTTTCTTCCTAACAGAATGCTGAGGTTTTAGCTGGCCCATTGCCATCCTCCCTTGCAGCTAGGTGTAGCTGTGTGACCAATGCCTGGCCAACGACTCGTAAAGGGAAGTGCCACGTGGTAATTTCAAAAGGAATATTTACCGGAAACATCCTCCTCCAGTTCATCCATCCTGCTCCCTGGAAAGCTGATGTGAAAGCTGGAGCTCCAGCAGTCATCTTGGAACATAAGGACAAGGAATGGCAGAAAGGTAAGCTGGAAGGAACCTGACCCTAATGACTTTGCGGACCCACCACACCAACATTGGGCTACCTACATGCAGACTTCTTTTATGTGTGAGAAAAATTTACTTGCTTGAGTTACTGTTATTTGAACCCCATTTTATCTAACATCCCCTCCGAACTGGTCACGTCTTGCAAGACAAGGAACTTGGTCAGTAACGTCAGCATTCTGCCTGGAAGCCTCCAGCTGTTTATTTGCCAGTTTTCCCCATCAGACTGTGAGCAACCTGATGGCAGCAACATGTCTCTCATTTTCTAAATAATTCAAACACACAAAAATGGTATCTTTCCTGTCTTTTTTTTTTTTTTTTTACCATACAGAAATGGTATCATTACTACACAGATTCTGCAACCTGACTTTCTACCAATGTTTTTCTTAAATGCAGTTGGACTGATTCATGTAAGTCAGTGGAACTGCTGGAAAGTACTACATTGAGTAAACTATCACTTACTGATCTATTTCCCAGCTAATAGGCTTTTAGTTTCCTTTTAGCTTTTCATAATCACCAAAAATGCTACGATGTACATCTATTTCTCCTTGAGCCCTTGCATGCTAGTTTTTCGGTACAGACACTAGAAGTAAAATTTTTGGCTATAGGCTATGTACATTCCTAAGTTCACCACATAGAGTCAAGTTTCTCTTGAGAGTAGTTGTACCAGTTTACACTCCCCAGGGCCGCGTGTGAGAAGGAGGCCCCTCCCCATGCTACATTTCTGAACTGCCAGTTCCTACCTAACATGAGGGTAGTCGGATTCTCTTTTTCCCTTTCTTAGTACTCTGAACTAGCTACAGCAGAAACACAGGAACCCCCTCAGCCACCTTCCCCAAAGTGCTGCCTGGCTGCTGCCTGAGGACCTGCCACCCTGCAAAAAGCAAGCCAGCTGGGCAGCCAGCATTCAGAGCAGGTTGCCCACCACTCTCTATCTATGGTGTCTCCCGCTGTAAGACAGACACAGACGTCCTCCCACTGCAGTCTGGCTGGGGTGGTGGTGGATTAGTCCTCTACATTCACCACCCCTCAAATTATTTCATATCCAGCATACTCCCTCAGGCCTTCTCCAAATACCAATCGGAAGAGGACAATGTAAAGGTGTTTGTCCCACCACAAAGCCCTCCCTCTTTTCCCTGGAGTACTCGGGCAAGCTGCTGAAAAGAACATCTCATCTCTGCTGGAAAGAAACACCTCATCTCCTGATAAAGGAAAATCCCAGGCAGAGAGAGGGGCCAAGTTGTTTAATTCCACACAAGCCAGATTCCAGCTGTGACATGTATACTGGATCTGCACACTGCAAAGGTGAACTGGGCGGGAGGGCCACAGGGAGTGGGGGCTGAAGCTGTGTGGAGGATTGCGTGGTTGTTTATTTTTAGGTAAGCCAGTATTCCTAGGATCAAGTTCACAGCTCCTTCTCAGTCCTGTTTTTCCTGACTCTGCCTGGCTATGGATTTTTCATGTCAACTTGCCCCTAATGCAAAGGGTAGTTGCCTTGACCCACTTAGCCTAGGGGCTCAGAGAGATGTTCCAACTGGCTCAAGGCTCAGGGTCTGGTATCCACCTTTCCACTCCACAACACTTATTGAACACTTGCTCTGGCCAGGTACCAGTGTAGACCAATGGCTGTAACCCAGCCATTGCCTGGAACCTGCCCTCTGAGAACTCAGCCTAGAAAATAAATACTTGTGATGCCTTGTGAAAAGATGTAGTGGCAAATACATGCAGGATAAAGGAAAGAAGGGAGAAATTTTAAACCTAAGAAAGCCTGGTCTCCCTACCAGCATGGGTGATGAGCAGACATTCTTATCATCAACATCGTAATTCCAACTGCCTGCCTTTCCCATAACCATGAGCGTGGGGTTTAACAAGGGAACAGGCAGTGCTTTGGGGAAAGCCTCAAGCTCAGATAGACTTCAGGAGACCTGGTTCTAACCCACCTGCCTCTATCAGAATAGCCTTTGCCAGCCAGGTGCAGTGGCTCACACCTGTAATTCCCATGCTTTAAGAGGCTGAGGCAGGTGGATCACTTAAGCCTAGGAGTTTGAGACCAGCCTGGGCAATGTAGTGAGACCCTATCTCTACAAAAAGTTCAAAAACTAGCCAGACGTGGTGGCTCATGTCTGTGGTCCCAGCTACTCCAGAGGCTAAGCAAGAGGCTCGCCTGAGCCCAGGAGGTCGGGACAGCAGTAAGCTACTGCACTCCAACCCGGGCAAAGGAGCTAGACCCTGCCTCAAAAAAAAAAAAGAGTGTGCTTTGTCAACTCATTGTCCTTATGGGTAAACTGAAGGGTGGAACAAGAACTCCTGAGCAGTCCTTTCAGCTCAGGTATCCTAACCAGGGGCTTTCCACCTGCCCTGTGTGTCAGAATCACTTGGAAGGGGCATATATACAGAGATGCCTGGCCAGGTACCACCCCGGAGGTACTAAGTCAGCCAGCCCAGGGCTGTGCTCCTGATATGGGTGTGTTTTAAAAGCACCAGGTGATTGAAACCTGTGGACAGGGTTCAGGGTGCTGAACAACTTTCCTGCGGGTGACGGCCACCAGTGCTTGAGGACCAGGCTTCCATCCATAGACTGCCCAAGGCAGGAAGCAAACCTAAGGCCAAACAGCCCACAGTGCCTGCTCTCTGCTCACAGGGATACAAGATTTCAGGAAGATTCTAGTGAGGCCTATTGGCAAATAGGGAACCACACCATCTCCCGCACCCTGCAGCTACCTGCTCTCAGTCCCTTTTGCCCACTGGCAGAAATGGATAAGGGCAAAGGCAGTGTCCCCTCCCATCTACTGGCAGAGGGCCACCCCACCCTTGGGAAAGGAGGCCAGTGGGAACTGGAGGCAGCAGGGCCTGGGACACCTGGGCAGGCAGGGCCTGGCCTCCCTGCCTGTGAGTCAGCACCAGAGAGGCCTCGTTCGGACAAAGGGGCAGAAGAACAAAGCTCCACTGTGCCCATCCTGCACAGAAAAGCCAGCAGAGACAAGGAGACTTCAGGGCTGGTGGAACGATTAGCATTTTATTTACTTATTTATTTATTTTCTTTTTAGCTAATAAACGCCTTAGGGGACACAGCACTTATGCGCACCAAGCAGAGTTTCTGAGCCCTTTCTAAAGATCAAGCTTTAGAAGATTAAGCTTTCCAGAGTCCACAGAGGGGAAAAAATTAATTCTCCCCCTCCACAGGCACATAAACCATTTGAGGATGATATTTACCTACTGCATTTTCTACTGTCTGGCCTGTAACAAGATACAGAAACCACTTGAATCTAGGAATGTGTCCCAGGGTGTGACTTCAATCCCTTTGCTGCCCTGTCTAGAAGGCCATCTTCTGCAGGAATGGAAATTTTCTCACGGCAAGGTGGAAAGAATTTATAAGTTAAACTCCATTTGCTACACAAACTTGGACAAGTTTCAGAAACTCCTTTCAGTGTCTGTCAAATGGGAAGAGTGTACCCTACTTGAGAGGTGTTATGGAGTGAAATGAAATAATTCAGGGTAAAGGGTGCAGCAAAGGGCCTGACCTGTCAGCTGCCAAGTTTATTCCCTTCTCCCATGTGCAGAGCACCACCCCTGCCACATACAGAGGCGCCGCTGCACCAGGCGCCAATGATCTAACAGCAGCCCTGCCAGGTTCCGTATTATCATCCCCACTCCCGGATGGGGAAACGGGCTGGGCTGGAAGAAGAGCTCCCCGAAAGTTCACAGCTGTCAGGCGGTGGGGCCCAGATTCAAAGCCTGTGCCCTGGACTTTCCTTTGGTCTTAGACTCTAGGTCCCTCATGGCGATCTGTCCCAGTTTGGAGCTTAAACAAACATACAGATCAGTAGAGCTCCTTACTTTGTGGTTTCGTTCGGTTTGGTCTTGACCGTGGCAGAAATCCCCCACAAATCTGGCCGCTCTAAACGCTCACATTGCAGGCCCCATGAGCAAGCGCCCAAGGCCGGGCTGTGTAGAGAAGGGGGACAGCTGGGGTCCTGGGACAGACAGAGGTGGCACTGACTGACCATCACCACTCAGGCTGCCTGTTCTTGGCATCAAACACACCACAGCCAGGTGAAAGAAGAAACCAGGCCAACACACAGAATCACCAAATGCCTGGGGCTGAAGGGGCCTCCTTCTCTCAGCTGTAACACGGTGTGGGAAGGAGGACTGCTGAACTCAACAATCTTGGAGGGATTTCCTGTCCTCCGCCCCGAGAGCCCTAAGGGAGCAGTTGATTCAACCTCCATGTGGCCCCACGCTTGAGCCACAAGCCAGGCCTGGACCTGCAGCTGGAGAGCGGGAGCCCAAGACCCAGAGAGCCGAGGGGTGGGGAGCTATTTGGGACTGTAGGGTTGGGGGAACCCGGTCATTCACAACAATTTTAACAAAACAAAAACCTCCTCTCCAAGGCCTCAGGACTTCTCCCTGCAGGGGAACCACACCCAGGGTTTCCCTGTCCTGACCACCAGGTGCCATATTTAGGGCGGCCTCTGTTCAGGCATTACTCCTCCCACCGTTACCACTACCCACCAGCAGTCTTACAAGGCCCGGAAGTGAGTTCTGCAGCCCAGGGTAGGGTGAGAGGAACCAGGGCTTCGGGGTCAAGCACACCTGCAGAAAGCACAGCCCTGCCACTTCTAGGCAGTGTGACCCTGGACACATCACCCAACACCTGAGCGGTCACTTCCTCGCCTCTAGCGTGCTATGCAGCGCTAATGATGCACACATCCTGCTCCAGCACCCAGCCAGTGCACGCCCCAACAAATGCCAGTTCCCTGGAGGGCTCGTTCCCCGTCTTTTCTCCACCATAGCACAGTGGAGAGATATGGAACATTTCCAGCACTATGAAGGCTCTGCCTTTGGTGGAGCGGGAAGAGGGTCTAGGGAGTGTCCATTGCTTTTTCTCTCCTTTGAGCTTTCGCAACTCCTACCAACGCTGTTCTTGCCCCCACCTCCACTTTCCCACAGAATTTGCCGGCAAAGAACGGCAATGATCAACATAGACGTCCACCTCTCCAGATTGCAAGGGTCTGGCAAGGTCAGGCTCTGAGCCCCCCCCACAGCACCTCATAGTGAGGGGGCACCAGATGATGAATGGGCACTGGGTGGGCAGGAAGACACTGGGTGGGCAGGAAACCACTTCTAGGCTTTTCCAGGGAAGAGTTACACTTTCCCAGAGAAAAGACAGAAAGAAAACTACAGGATGCTTTAGAAATACATACCTTCTGCCTTTTCCTTTCACTTTAAGAATATTAAGGTTCACGCCAAATTTCACAAGTACAGCTACTCCACCCAGTATTAAATGGTTTGAGAAAAGAAAAGGCGTAGCTCTTGCTTCATTTCTGCTAAGCGAATCCATCCAAGCTGTTTCACACCTCTGGGGCCTTGTCCATAGGCTCTCTCCACCTGGAATGCCCTGCCCCCGACAAAGCCTTTGCCAGCACCCCTGTTGCCAACCCCCTCCTTCAGACTCCTTTTGGGGACAGGAGAGATTTCATTCAGAGCATTCCTAACAACCTACTGCATGAATTGGTTTTTTACATCTTCACTCACTCAGACAGATGCTGTGTGAAACTAGAAGGTCCTCTTATTTATTTCTGTATCAAAGACATCTGGCCTCATGTGGTGGCACACAGCAGGTCCTCAATAATGACCAAATGAATACGTAGCTTGAATCGTGTTACTGCTTTAGCTTACAATCATTCCTCTTTCATTCTTGCCTATATCTGGAATCCTACCAGGCTCCCAAATCTTCCACTCATAATCCAATCTTACAACCCCCACAATTACATAATATAGGGACCCAACTGCAATGCACTCAGACCCTTAGTTAGAAAAAAGCAAGTCTTACAATACAGAAGTGGGCCAAGGCTGGATTCTCTGAGATCACCCAGGAAAACCAATCTATCTTCGATCCTCACTGGTCTCTTCCAACTCCAGGCTGAAATCCATCTGATGAAATGCTACACAGGAGTGGCACTCAGTAACACACGGTTTATCGTCCAATGAAAAGGAAAGAATTATTATTGGCCAGGCACAGCAGCTCAAGCCTGTAATCCCAGCATTTTGGGAGGCCAAGGTAGGCAGATCACTCGAGCTCAGGAGTTCAAGACCGGCCTGGGCAACTATGGCAAAACCCCATCTCTACTAAAAGTATAAAATTAGGCAGGCATGGTGGTGTGTACCTGTAGTCCCAGCTAATCAGGAGGGTTAAATGGGAGGGTAGCTTGAGTGGGAGGGGGGCTAGGGGGGATGGATGTTGCAGTGAGCCGAGATCACGCCACTGCACTCCAGCCTAGGCCACAGCGTAAGTGAGATGCCGGCTCAAAAAATAAAAAAAAGAAAGAAAGAAAAAGAAAGAGTTATTATCTAAAGACCTGGAATCAATAGAAAGGAGTGTCTGGGTTAAGATAATGGGTTGTGGAGCCCAAGGTTCTTATTATGTAGACGAAATCTCATGTGTAGCCACCCTTAAAGGCAGTAGATGGCAAATGTTTCCCATTCAGACCTTTAAAAGGCATTAGGATCTCAGTCAATCTTTTTGGATCAGAAAACTACCTAGAAAGGGAAGGGTATTCTCTACAGAATGTAAATTTCCCCCACAAGAGACAGCTTTGCAGGCCCATTTCAAAATATATCAAAGCAATATATTTTAGGATAAAAAACTTTTGTTTTTTGTTTCTTTCTTTCAGGGCTTGCTGTCATGTGATGTTATTCTAGATCAGGTTGGAATTTGGTATCTCTTTGCCACAAAGAGTCTCTTTTGTCTTAAGATCTCTGTTTTAATGTTTAGGCTGGTCATTCTGTCTCACAAAAATGTATAAAACCAAGCTGTAACCCAACCACCCCAGACATATATTCCCAGGATCTCCTGAGGCTGTCGTGGGTCATGGCCTTCACATTTGGCTCAGAATAAATCTCTTCAAATATTAAAAAAGAAAGAAAATGAAGGCAGGCTATAGAGCAAAAAGTATAGGATTCCCACCTTTGAAAAGTTATCTGTATATACACATATATTTTTAAGTGTCTCAATTTTCTGTCTTTCACATTTTCCACAAGAAAATGTATTAGTCTTATTATTAGATATGAAAATGACGGAAGGAAGAAAGGATGAAAAGTGGGGGAGGGAGACTCCACTCTGCACTATCACAGAAAGGAAGCCAGGACAGAGGCACACGAAGACATCTGTTCCAACAATGGGTTTCTCTCTCTCATCAGGTAAATGTGGCTCGCACGGCCTCCTTCCAAACACCCTTCAGGGTGGCCAAATCCCAAACTGAACACACCCTATCTGTGCTAATGATGATAATATTAATAATAGTTTTTTTGAGCATTTACTACGTGCTAGGCGCTGTTCCATTTAACTCATTCTCATTTCTTAGGATGACCATAAAAATTACTATGACTGCTCTTTCACAGATGAGAAAACAGAGATCAGGTAACCTGCCCAACGTCACACAGCTACCTTTTCTTATTTCCTCCTTTGGCAACTTCCTGGATGTGATAGGTCTCTTAATTAGGTAAAACCAGGTTTTCTAGAGGTTGTACTTATAAAATAGGGGATACATTCACAAATACAGATGAGGAAGGGAGGAAGCTACGTTGAATGGTGATGAGAAAACTGGCAGTAAGTCAGCCATGGAGAGCCAATTGTTAAATATCACCTGGACTGGAGGAGAAGATAGCAAACTCCTCCCTAATTCTTTAATCTGATAGGAGAGAAGAGATCAGAGCTGATAAAACAAACTAAGCCTGCTCACGAAAGCCCTACCTCACCTAGAGGAGAGTCTGTGGTTTCACCCAGAGCCTCCTTCCTCAATCCGCATGCCTTTCTACTGAGTTGTGTTCTCTGGTTTTTCTTATCCAGAGATTCTGGTAAAGAGAACATTTTAAGGTGAAAAGAACCAGGTTTCTGGCGGTAAATGCACAGAGGCCACAAGACCCAATAGCAGTGACAGAATAAGTGAAAAATACTACAAAGCAGACCCAAGATTCAAAAAGCAAAATTTTCTGGGACCATTATATGAGAGGCAAAAGTGGCAGTTCATACCACACCTCAGGAGAGCCTACGGAGACTCCCAGCCACACTGAAAAATAAATCATTAAGTTGTTTAGGAGAAAATGTGCCTTCTCAAACTGCAGTCATGCGTCATGTAACGACAGAAATACGTTCTGAGAAATGCGTCCTTAGGTGATTTCGGCTTTGTGTGAACATCATAGAGTGAGGGTACAGTAGGCGACTGTAACACATTTGTAAGACAAATCTAAACATATCAGAGCACAGAAAAGGTAAGGTAAAAACACAGTACTATAATCTTATCGGATTACTGTCGTCCACGTGGTCCGTTGTTGACAATGTGGTGCATGACTGCAATTAAAATGATGAAAATACACTTTGGTGCTTACAGGACTATGTTTCAGTTACCAAACACAAATTCGCTTTATATGACACAACTTGTTTCCTATCTATTTTATCCAGTGAATCATGGCACCTGCTGTTAGCTGCCTTCCCATGTCCATCCTCCTTTTCCTTCTTTAACCTTAGGAATCCTTGATTTGGTTCAGATAATAATGTGTTTGGCTCCTAGTCCCCCGGACAACCAGCGGTTGCCATGTGATCCAGTTCTAGCCAATGAAATGTAAGGAAAAACCTATTGCTTGGTACTTCCAGGAAGTTAGTTTTCTTCATTAAAATGGGTAAGAGGCATTAAAATTCCTACTTGGAACGCAAATGTGAAGCCTGGAGATACAGCCGCCATCTTGGGAGCATGAGGCTATGTGCTGAAGATGATAAAGCAAAAAGACAGGAGGCAGCAATGTGGAGCCCTAAGACTGTCAGCCTCTGGACTTTTTGTTTCATAAGAAAAATAATCCCTTGCTTCCAATGTTACTTTTCTTTTTTTAAGATGGAGTTTTGCTCTTGTTGCCCAGGTTGGAGTGCAATGGTACAATCTTGGCTCCCTGCAACCTCTGCCTCCCAGGTTCAAGTGATTCTCCTGCCTCAGCCTCCTAAGTAGCTGGAATTACAAGCATATGCCACCATGCCCAGCTAATTTTTGGTTTTTTTTTTAAGACAGAGTCCTCACTCTGTCACCCAGGCTGAAGTGCAGTGGTGTGATCTCCGCTCACTGCAGCCCCCGCCTCCTGGGTTCAAGCGATTCACCTGCCTCAGCCACCTGAGTAGCTGTGACTACAGGCACACGCCACCACGCCCAGCTAATTTTTGTATTTTTAGTAGAGATGGGGTTTCACCATGTTGGCCAGGATAGTCTCAATCTCCTGACCTCGTGATCCACCCACCTTGGATGGAATTACAGGCATGAGCCAACACACTTGGCCTAATTGTTTGTATTTTTAATAGAGACAGGGTTTCTCTGTGTTGGCCAGGCTGGTCTTGAACTCCTGACCTCAGGTGATCCACCTGTCTCAGCCTCCCAAAGTGCTGGGATTACAGGCATGAGCCACCACGCCCGGCATTACTTAATTTTCTGAAATATGTAGCCAAACAAACCCTAACTGGCACCTTAATATCAGGTTATAATTTCTGGGTGATAAATATGACTTCCAATATCTTACTGTTTTCCTCCAAGTAGCCTGCAAGTATTTTCATGCCCCAATAAAACACGGGCTGGCCACCTGTGATTTACTGGGAGCTTGTCTAGCTGTTGCAAGTGGCAAATGTCCATTCATTGGCATTGTGTTTCTGCTAAGCTGACTTGCTTTTTTGGACTTGGAATCTTGTTAGGAAACAAAAAGTGCTTTATGGCAAGGGCGTTAGCACCACAATGGGACCTTTCTGCTTTGATTATGAAAACACATTAAGAGCTTAGCTGCACCGCAAGCAGCGGCTAAAGCCTTGGCCTTTCTGACCATTCTCCACTCAATATGCTGGAAGGACACCAAACCCACTTGGGAGGAAACACTGCAGGCAGACACCAAAGATTAAAGGGGCAGGGCATTCAGGTCCACTCTGGAGGACCTGTGTGATGAGCGGGCTGTACCCCAACACAGCCCTACACCCTTCTTCACCTGCCCCCGACACTGGCTGCACACAGCTCCCATATCCCGCCTTGCAGGGGTTAAACGTAAGCAGCAAGCAGGCTTTATTGCTCTAATTCCTCACCTGGAAAAGGATGTGTCCCCAAGAGAAGCTCAGAGACAACCCAAGGGGTAGAGGCATGGGACAGTAAGCAGAGCTACTCTGGGGTCCCAGCAGACATACACTTGCTAAGCTGAGCCACTCCTCCCCATCGGCTTACAAGGTTAATGTGAAGATGTGATGAGATGCAGTGATTCCACCTCTGGGTACACCCAAAACAAGTGTGTGCGTGCACATACGCAATACAGGCTGACCAACAGTCATAGCCAACACTACTCATGTAGTGTTTTGTTTTGTTTTTTTTAGAGAGAGGGAATCTTGCTATGTTGCCCAGGCTGGTCTTGAACTCCTGGGCTCAGGTGATCCTCCTGTCTCAGACTCCCAAAGTATGAAGATTATAGGCGTAAGCCACCGCGTCTAGCCCGCAGCAGCATTTTAAGGAATATCCTCAAAATGTAAACAAATAAAACATTTAACAGGAGAATGGATATAAAAATTGTGCTAATCAGTAACACACAGCGATGAAAATGAACAAATGACAGTTACAGGCAATGAAAATGCATGGATTTCACAACGCTGGATGATGAAAATCAGATACTAAAGAATATATACAGCATGATTATCCTTGCAGAAAGTTCAAAAAACAGGCACAACTAAATTACAGTGTTTAGGGATTCATATTATTGGTAAATAATTATTTTAAGAAGCAGGGAGGCAACTACTATAAATGTCAAGCTAACATTGTGTGTGGCAGTAAGGGAAGAGGTTATGATCAGGGAGCCTTCCGGAGTGCTGGCAGGGTTCCCTTTCTTGGACAGTGGTTACAAGGGTGTTCACTTTGTGATAATTCACCAAGCTATACATTTATGGTTTGTGTACTTTAATGAGTCTGTGTAATATTTTACAATATAAACAGAAAGTAAAAATGAAAAGGAATGATATCTAGATTCAAACCCAGCCTACTGTAGGTTCTCAATATATATATATACTTTTTTTTTTTTTTTTTTGAGATGGAATGTCTCACTCTGTCACCCAGGCTGGAGTGCAGTGGAGCAATCTCAGCTCACTGCAACCTCCACCTCCAGGGTTCAAGCGATTCTCCTGCCTCAGCCTCCTGAGTAGCTGGCATTACAGGCACACACCACCACATCCAGCTAATTTTGTATTTTTGTAGAGACAAGGTTTTGCCATGTTGGCCAGGCTGGTCTTGAACTCCTGACCTCAGGTGATCCACCAGCCTTGGCCTCCCAAAGTGCTGGGATTACAGGCGTGAGCCACTGCACCCGGGCATTCTCAATACATCTTAATTGAGCCTGAATTTTACGCCACCTTATCACCCCTCTAGGATGCCTGGCATCCTCCTCTTCAGAAAAGAAATACTCACATTTATGTGTCGTGGAAACTGGCTGGGGTACATCAATTCATCCTTCCCTGGATGCTTCAAGTATATTCATCTCTATTTTCCAAGCCAAAATCATAAGCTGCTCTGAAGGAGGAAATGGCTTGGGATATAAACATTTTCTCCACAGATTAGTGATGGAAACCTAATCTAGCTCAGAAAGCACAAAAGAAGTCACTACAGGGAGAAAGACCAGGGAGTTTTGCTGGGGTCATCAAAGCAAAGGCTAGAGGCACCTCAGGACCTTGATAAGGGGACAAGGGGTTCAGGATCTGCTCTACTCCAGCACTGAAGAGTCGGCTCAAGCTAACTTAGCATACACATGACTGCTATCAGTTGCACAGAGCCACTTGGGTTCGACTATCCTAGAAAGTCCACATCACTCAGTGTATTCTCCCTGGTGAGCAAGCTTATACTTAAGCAGATGTTTGTCGGGTGTGCTTCACTAACACCAAAAACTAGTTTTAAGAATTGCCAAGGCCGGGCGTGGTGGCTCACACCTGTAATCCCAGCACTTTGGGAAGCCGAGGCAGGAGGATCACCTGAGGTCAGGAGTTTGAGACCAGCCTGACCAACATGGAGAAACCCCGTCTCTGCTAAAAAATACAAAATTAGCCAGGCATGGTGGTGCATGCCTGTAATCCCAGCTACTCAGGAGGCTGATGCAGGAGAATCGCTTGAACCCGGGAGGCAGAGGTTGCGGTGAGCTGAGATCATGACACTGCACTCCAGCCTCTTGCACTCCAACAAGAGTGAAACTCCATCTCAAAAAAAAAGAACTGCCACGTGTGGCAGGGAGCAAACAAACCTGGATGCCTGGGGCACATCACAGCAACAGTCTCGCTGGTGAGACAGGATACAGAGGAGTCTGGCCTTGAGTGCCCTCTCCCTGGGGCAGCCCTGCTTGGGCACTGCCAATGTTGGCCTCAGGAACCTCCATTTCCTAAGCTGACCAAGCTGCCTTTAAATCACACATTCTCCCTATGGAGATACCTCAACCAAGGAGCCACAGCCCAGCCCTGCCACCCCAGAAGCACCCCACTCCCACCTCGCCCCAGGTCCTGCAGGAAACGGCCCAACACTCCAGCGGCCCCTCCTGAGTGGGGCCTAACTGCTCCAGAGAGCAGGCTGTTGCCCTGTCTTTCTCAGTTCCAGACCCCAAGTGACCAATGATGCTCCCCCTCCCCACCCACTGGCACCGTTCAGTTTCTTCCCAGCCAAGTACAGACAGCCCTTGATGCATCCTCCGCACCCTGCTGGCCTTCCACCTCCCTGATCCTATGAGCGAGGGCACCTCCAGAGCACTCAGACTGGAAGACCGGTAAGAGGCTTTTGGCTCTGAGATGTCATGACAGTCCAGTCAGCCGCCTGCCAGGGTTCCAGCCCCAACCGCCGTCCGCACGTTTCTTGGCCTACCTCTTCACAGCCAAACATTCTTCAAGAGCAACATGCACTAGGATCTCTAGCCAGGAAAATCCTCACCCTTCTCACTTCTTTCCCAGGAAAGAAGTAAACAGCAAAGGCGTTTTTTAGAGCTTCGATTGTTTTTCCAAGAGCTACGTGGAGTATGCATAGGTAGGCTCATCCCCACATTCTGAGACTCTGTCTTCCCAGATGGGGATAATGGCCTCCTCCCTGCTGTCAAGACAGCTGTGAGAATCAAGGCATGGGAAACAAGCTGCATGGCTCCTGAGGGGTGTGGCGCTCCACAGTGAGGTAACTCTGGCTCAGAAGTGTCCCTGGCAGGCACTGCAGGATGTTCAGAGGAAGATTAAAGTGCATTTGCTGCAGAGAACTGAGCCAGGAAATGATATCTGTACACTTTTAAAAGACGCTAGATAAGCATTCTTGGTAGCCTTCTGCTAAGCATATCATACCCCCAACCCATGCACTTGGAAAAATGAGCCAGCAACAGAGCATCTGCTCTGAACAGACGGCACTACAGCCTCACTCAAATCCCCTCAAACGCCCCATTTCACAGACGACGACACTGAGGCTTGGGGAGGTTAAGTTACCTAAATTACCCTAAGCTAAGGACTCAGCTCTTCCGGTGTTAGGACTTCTCTAGTCCCACACTCTTTCCAATTCCATCGTGTCTGAAAAACGTCCATTCAGCTGCACAAAAGGACCACTCATGCTGGTACCACATGCTTTACTGGTGAGCAAGTCCTTTTACGTGTACTCACTAGGTCCTCACAACTCTTCAGCAAATGTTTGCTCACCACCAACACTCCCCTTTTAGAGATGAGGAAAACTTAAGCTCACTGAGGGGAAGTGATGCACCAGAGGTTGCTGGGATAACCGTGGTCAGGAGAAGCCCTGGTGGGGCAGCCCCGCCACCTTCCCAGGCTAATCAGGGTGCTTTTCCAAGAGTCTTGGTTCTATCACAACTCACAGCCCTCAGAAGAAAGAATCAGAAGTCCACAGAAAAAAGGAAACCAGAAAGGTTCTCTCCGGGCAAGGTGCAGGAAGCTTTGAGGCAGCGACTGGGTGAACTTGTATGGAGACAGAGATTCCCCAGTTCCCCTGAGTGCAAAGAGGAGGGACAAGGGGAGGCGCTGGCACTTAGAGTACTACCCTCCTCAGACCCCCAAAACTAAGATTACGTGATGAACTCCACTACCTCTGAGCCAAGTCTGCCACCCTTAGGTAAGGAGGTTAAAGTCAAGGCTGGGTATTCCCGCTGCTCTCCCAATGCACTCCTTCACACACAATGAAGGGCTCTGGCCTTTTTTTTCTAGACAGGGTCATGTTCTGTTGCCCAGGCTGGAGTGCAATGGCACAATCATAACTCATTGCCGCCTCAAGTTCCTGGGCTCAAGCAATCCTCCAACCTCAGCCTCCCTGGGACTATAAGCATGCACCACCATACCCAGCTAGTTTGTTTTTGTTTTTGTTTTAAATACAGACAAAGTCTCCCTATGATGCCCAGGCTAGCCTCAAACTCCTGGGTTCAAAAGATCCTCCTGACTCAACCTCCTGAAGTGCTAGGATTACAGGCATGAGCCACTGAACCCAGCCTACTCTGGCTTCTTTAATATTTATTTGGTATTACAGCCACTTGGCCAAGGAAGCAGGGTTGCAGAAAAATGCCTGGAGTGTAGCAAACTGTGCTTTCCCAGCTCACTCTGCAGAGGGTCTACTGAAGCATCAGGCCCGGCTGCCCAACCCCTCTGTACCTGGCTTCTCTGCCAGGTCTTTTCAAAATTCAGACCCAGGCCAGGCATAGTGGCTCATGCCTGTAATCCCAGCACTTTGGGAGGCTAAGGCAGGTGGACCACCTGAGGTCAAGAGTTCAAAACCAGCCTGGACAATCTTCTGAAACCCCATCTCTACTAAAAACACAAAAAGTTAGCCAGGTGTGGTGGCACGCACCTGTAATCCCAGCTACTTGGGAGGCTGAAGCAGAAGAATTGCTTGAACCCAGGAGGCGGAGGTTGCATCGAGCCGAGATCACACCATTGCACTCCAGCCTGGGCAACAGAGCAAGACTCTACCTCAAAAAAAAGGCCAGGCACGGCACGGTGGCTCATGCCTGTAATCCCAGCACTTTGGGAGGCTGAGGTGGGCGGATCAAAAGTCAGGAGTTTGAGACCAGCCTGGCCAAGTGGTGAAACCCCGTCTCTACTAAAAATACAGAAAAAATAGCCAGGTGGGGTGGTGCATGCCTGTAATCCCAGCTACTCGAGGGGCTGAGGTAGGAGAATTGCTTGAACCTGGGAGGCAGAGGTTGCAGTGAGCCAAGATCATGCCACTGCACTCCAGCCTGGGCAACGGAGCGAGACTCCGTTTCAAAAAAAAAAAAAAAAAAAAATTCAGGCCCAAACCTAAGAAAGAGGGGCCCAGCGAAGACAGGCTGAGTCTCAAACCTGTGCTTGTCTCTGCCCTAGCTGCACCTCCTGTGAGCAAGTGGCCAGTCCCCTTTGTTTTCATCTGGAAACTAAGGGTTGGAGAGAAGAGGCGCTAAGCCCAGACAGGAGGGATGTGGGGCAAAGAGCATGACCTTGAATCAGAGGGAGGCTTCACTACAAGCTCCTTCCATTTACAAATAGCAGGACTCCAGGCCAGTATGCTACAACTTAGGCCCTCAATCATCCTCATCTGCAAAATGGGCATCACGGCACCTTCCAGCCCAGTGGGAGGATTCAGAAGGATAATAAACATTCCCAGCATAGAGCTTGGCAGGCCATAGGCACCCAGTCCATGGTCGCTATTATTCTACTGCCCAGAGCCAGGATTTCATGCAGGGCTCATGACCTCCTCTGTCCAGTTACACACGATCAAGCGCATGTCCATGCACCCTAACGAGCCACTCTACCCCAACAGAAGCTCCCTCAGTAACCTAACTTGCTGACCCCACCCCAGAGTAATGTATTACCAGAGTGGCTGCCACGGTGAACACTGCCCAAGTCACTTGCTCCTTTGTAACCAAGGTGGCAGGCTGGGGAGCAGGAGACTGGAAGCACGTGGGAGATTAGGGAGGTGCCCAGGTGGGTTTCACTTCTCCCTGCTGAAGCCAAGACAGCCCTTTCTAGGGCAGGACAGCAGCTGCCAGGCTACACTCTCTAGAACAAGACTATCCAAGACATGTATTTGGCATGTTCTAGTAGCCATATTAAAAGCCAAACAAGGGTCAGGCGCAGTAGCCCACGCCTATAATCCCAGCACTTTAGGAGGCCAAGGCAGGCCGATCACCTGAGGTTGGGAGCTTGAGACCAGCCTGGCCAACATGGAGAAACCCCGTGTCTACTAAAAATACAAATTAGCTGGGTGTGGTGGCGCATGCCTGTAATCCCAGCTACTCCCAGCCTCAGGAAGCTGAGGGAGGAGAATCGCTTGAATCCAGGCGGCGGGTTGCGGTGAGCCAAGATTGCGCCATTGCACTCCAGCCTGGGCAACAGGAGCGAAACTCTGTCTCAAAAAAAAAAAGATTTTAATGATTGTATTTTATTTATACCCCAAATATCACTTCAACACATAATCACATAAAATTACAAAATCAATATAAAACATTAAAGAGATCTTTTACATTCCTTTGTTCATATGGTCTTCTGAATCCATCAAGCACTTTTACAGTGCACACCCCGACTCAGACTAGCCACAGCCTCGGTGCTGAGTAGCCACATGTGGCTGGTGGCTGCCGCCCTGAAAAAGCAGAATGAACTTTCAGTTATTGCAGAAAGTTCTACTAGACAGTGCAGATGTCCTTTTTCATCAGATCCTGGGATTTCGGGGGTGGGAGGCTGGCATGGGTGGGGCTCTTCTCTGAATTACCAGAGGGACTGATCTCTCTGACAGCTGGAGGCTGACAGGAAATACCTGTTTGTCAGGCTATGAAAAAGCTTTCCCCTCTGTCCTCCTAGGGGTTGGGCAGGGCTGGGGGGTTTCCATGACCCATAACACCTGCAGAGCCCAAAGCATCATCCCCCAGAGAGCTGAACCAACACTCAGACCACAGAACAATGCGGCCTGGGGGTAGGGGCTGGGGGGTGGAGACGGCAGATAAAGGCTGGACAAACCCCCAAGAACACCAAGTTACCAACTGCAAAGGGAGGACTCCAGGGGACTCCCAGCTACCAGCCCCCAAGTCTACTCTCTCCAGAGACAATCAAGAAGAAATTTTTTGGAAATCACCAAAATGTGGAACTGCAGACACATTCTGGACAAATCCAACTATATCCATACAATCAAGTGTCAGGCAGTCCTTAACTCCACAGTGAACATCTACAACAAATAATAAAAACTATGCCTTATTAAACAACCACATCAAGCAAGAATTTTTACTTATACTACCTCTTATAATTATTGCAACAGAGTCATGAGTTAGGATAGTATTATTCCCATGCTACGAGAGAAAGTGAGGGTGAGGTTCCTCTAAGCAAAGCTCTCTTAAGCAAGACGGCCCAGCCAGCAAGGGGCCAAGGCCACACTGAGCCAAAGCCCCCAGACTCCAAAACCCAAATCCCAGCTTATTACTACACTATTGCCTTCCCAGGGTGTTTTTGGGGCAGAAGAGGTGAACTAGATACATATCTGTCTGCCAACAAGGAGGGAGCATAAAACATGAAAAGTTTGATTGGGGAGGGGTGTCTCAACCAATTGTTTCTACATTCTTATGCTATGTATGCAATGCATCATTTTTTAAAGACCATCTTCTAGGAAAAGAAAAAAGGAGAGAAGTACCAAGAGCGTCAACTATGCGCAAGCCATCCTGGTCACCCCTGAGGAGCAATGCCCCGGGCTCGCCCACAGCGGGCGGGCTGAGACTAGAACCACGGTGCTTCAAATAAGATTGAAAACACATCCACTGTTCTGTCAAAACACAACACGGAGCAGAGGCATGGCTGATGGCAACCCTTTGGTAACACCAATACCTGGCACAAAATGGGAGAAACATCCACAAAAATATTACATTAACAGCAAGCATGTTTTTGATATGCCAGCCCTGGTATAAGCATTCTGCATATGGTAATTACACTAGCGTATTTAAGACACAGGCTAACTCTACTGAGGGAGATACTGCTACCATTCCCATTTTACTGATAAGGCAACTGAATCACTGGGAGATCAGCAGCTTGTTCAAGACGCGGCCAGGGAGTGGCAAGTCTGGGATTCAAACCCATGCAGTCTTGCTCCAGAGCAGGGCTGTCTGCTGTATTGCCTCTCTCAGAGCAATGATAACAAACCTCTGCTGCCTGCATCTGAGTCACCCAGCTCAGGTGGAGACTGCAGGCAGGCACCTTCTTGGATGAAGAACCAATCCCTCCTGGGTTAACGAGGACGGGGACAGGGCAGAGTCACAGCAAGCATGCACAGGCAGGCCTGTAGACACCAGGGGATAGCCATCTTAGGGGCACACAGGCTGCTCTCTAGAGCCCACGATGAGTTCAGATCGACCCCTCAGTCTGGGAGTACCCAGAACCAGAAGATGAGAGAACAGATCCCTCCCGCCAGCCAGCTCCCAGAGGATTCAAACGAGCTATCCTCCTGAAGAGTCATAGCCTGTGGCCACAGCCGGCAGGTACTGATTCCACAGGTGCTATCAGATCTGCCCCAGGCTCTGTCCCAATCCCCCACCAGGTGAGAGTTCCCTGAAACCTGAACCATCCCTTTCTGACCCATAAGGGCATCTGCCCTGGCTTTATGGGACAGAGCCCTCCCAAATGCTAATCTTGGTGGAAGACAGGTAGGCAGAGCTTTCCAGATTGCACCATTTTATAGACAGGAACACTGAGGCACCTAGGAGTGAGTCAAGCTGACTGTGTGCTGCTGGAACAGCTCTGGCTCTGGGCCAAGATAAGCCTGTGCCTGGCACTAAATGATCATTCCCCAAGCTGCTGAGGGAGATGAGCATAATTCAAGAGACTTCAGCACACTTCCTACAAAGGAGCACCCCTCCCAAGGGCACGTGCTACTCAGGTAAGGCAGCATCTGCTCAGGCAGATGGCAGCAGGGCTGTCCTCTCAGGGAGGACACCCCCACCCTCCAGAGTCCCTCAGGACTGCAGTACTTCCTGCCCATCTGAAACCCAGAGAGAAGTGAGAAATTACCAGTCCTTCTCCCTGCCCAGGCCCCATCCCAGTCTGTACCCACCCTTCAAACAGGTTCCAGGGTCCCTTGTTGGCCCTCTCAGATCTCTTCCCCGGGAACCTCAAACCCCCCAGCTGCACCCCATCGTGGCACTGCTCACTGTCTGCCTTCTCCCCCAACTTCCAACTCACTCAACAAACATGACTGTGCCACAGCCTGTGGGAGGCCCTGGGAAGGTCGACTTCGCCCTGGAAACATTCACAGACTTGCAACCAAGTTGAAACTGCTGACTGAGGTGGGTAAGAATGGCTGGCTGATTGCAGCCCGGCCTCACACAGCCAGGCTGGGCACAGCTGCTGGATCCCAGCAGGGGCCTTCACCGATGTTTGGGTAAGTCAATAAACCTCTCCAGGCCTCAGAGACTGATCTTTCAAACTCCCTTCCATTTCTTTTACGAAGCAACCTGCCAATGTCTCTACTTCCCACGGGCCCAAGCACAACATCTTCACTATGGGAAGCGATCCATAAAATACAGCATGCTTGGGCTTTATCCACAGTACCCAGCAACCACCTGTAACCTGATATCCACCTGCCTAATCCCAATGCCAACTTCTTGTTGTTGTTCTTCTTGGAGTACATCTGTCAGGATTACACAGGCTCTGCTGTAGTAACAACTCCCAAATCCCAGTAATTTCAACAACAGAGGTTACATCTCATTTCTATTACATGTTCACCATGAGTCAACCAGGAGTTCCGACCCTCACCTCCCTATGCCAGGACTAGGCTGATGGCACCTCCACCATCTAGGTGCTCGAGAGGGTAGGAGGAAGGAGTGTGGCAAATCACATGAGCACTAAAGGTTCCCCCGCTTTAATGTCATGTTTCTTCCTGCTCACAGTTCACTGGCCACAACAAGTCACACATCCACACCTAACTGAAGAAGGTGGGAGAGTGCAATGCTCCACACGCTCAGTAGAAAGACAACCAGAAATCGAAGGGAACCGCATCAATGACCACAAGCAGGGTTGGAGCAGAAGGTGATGATATGAAACTGGACAAAAGGCTGAATACTATTTCATCTTCTCTTTAGATTAGAGAATCTTGAACTTCTGACCTCAAGTGATCCATCCACTTCGGCCTCCCAAAGTGCTGGGATTACAGGCAGAAGCCACCCAGCCTAGATCAGAGAATCTCAACCTTGCACTATTAACATCTGGGTACAGATACTTCTTTGTTGCAGGAGGTCCTGTCCATCACAGCATCCCTGACCTCTACCCATGAGACACCGGGGGCAAACTCCCTCTCCAAACTGTGAAAACCAAAAATGTCTCCAGACATTGCCAAATGTCCCTGGGGGACAAAAATTACCTCTAGTTGAGAACCTCTGCTTTAGACTTAAAAGAAGTAAAAGAGCAAAGAAAATGATAACACCATACTCCTCCCTCAAAATTTCTTACTTAGAAGTCTCAGAAGAGACAGTTTTCTCCTCTGCAATATAAGAATACAGGTACCCACCTCAAAGGGTCATTGTGAGGATTCAACAGGCAAATGCCTATAAGACACTCAGCCCAGGCACATGGTAAATGGTAAGGGTGAGCCAGCAGTGACATTGCCTGTCCGTAACTGGAACTCACTGTGTGACTGTTACCATCAACGCAGCTGCTAGCATTACCATCCATGAGAAGTGACGCGAACAGCCAGGCAGAGATTTCTTTTTCAGAGAGTCCCGGGAGCCACTTGCTCAGCCCAAGGTCATCCTGGCCCCAGACAGGAATCCAAGGCTGAAAGTCTGCTGCAGAATTCTTGCCATTTGTACCCCAGCCCCCAACAACGGAAGTCAAACAACATCTGTGCTGTGATTATGGTTGAGGTAGGTTCTGGAATGTGCTGACGCTCAAGTGTGGGCAAGCAGAGAAAGATGAAAAACCAGCGCCTGCCCCAGAGGAGGGCTCCTGACAAGGGACCAGGTCACCCACAAGCCTACAATGACCACTTGTGAGGCTGCACGTGGCTTGAGGCTGGCCTCTGCCTTTTCACCAAGGGCTAGAGCGTGGGAGGAGAGGATGGAGTCGATTTTAAATTAGCAAAAGGAAAAGGCTGTACAGAAATAATGGCAGATTTTAAGACATTAAGTTTTGACAGATGGCCTCACCTGGAACACAGGCTCTCAGAATCTGGGAGGCGGTACTTCGGGGTCACCAAGCTCTCTCTCCCTCCATGCACTGGAGGATTCCTCTTGTGTTGACAGACAGCCACCTTCCAAAGACAAACCTTAGGATGGTCCAGGCCAAACCGGGGAGTTCTGACAGGCATTCAAGCTTTTTCCCCTCCACACTGGTTTACAACCAGCGATTCCAGAATCAGCAGACCTGGCTTGGAATTCCAGCCCTGCCACTTCCTAGCTGAACAGCTCTGCCAAGTTCTCAGTCTCACTCATCCTTCAGGGCCATCACCTGTGGTTGAGCAGTCTCAGCCCTGGGCTAAGGCACCAAAGGAGGAGGCAGGCGTGCAGGCATGAAACCAGCCCACAAACTCCACCAAGCCCGGTACCCGGTCCACTTGAGGGACAGCTTTTAGTAATTTGTGCAAAGTCTGCATGCTCTGCTACAGCAGCCCACCTGACCCTCAATTTCTTCACCTCAAAATGTTCCCTAAATCTCCATCAAGTTATGAGGACTAATGACAATGTGTGCAAAGTAGCAGCACCTGGAACAGCGATCACTGTGATGAAAATTATGACAGGCCGGGTTCAGTGGTTCATGCCTGTAATCCCAGTACTTTGGGAGCTGAGGTGGACAGATCCTTTGATCTTTTCAAGACCAGACTGGCCTACATGGTGAAACCCCCGCCTCTACTAGAAATACAAAAATTAGCTGGGCATGGTGGTGCACGCCTGTAATCCCAGCTACTCAGGAGGCTGAGGCAGGAGAATCACTTGAATCGGGAGGTAAAGGTTGCAGTGAGCCGAGATCACAGCCACTGCACTCCAGTCTGGGTGACAAGAGCAAAAAGAAAATAAAATTATGACAATTCCTGATGGCCTAATTTATAGCCTTGGTCAAGGTTCTGCCTCTAAAGCAACCACAAGCCTAAATACTTCCTCTTGGGGCTGCAATGAGGATTAAATGAAACAATGTATGAAAGGAGTTTAGCACAAAGTGAAGGGCTCCCGGCTTGATAAACATCAGCAATTACTATTACAGACCCCCACAGCCTTTGGTCTGAATTCTGTATCCTGGAGCCCATGCAACCTAGCACAATGCCTAACACATAGGATGGGCTTGAAAACATCAGCCATTGTCATTATCATAACTTTCATACCCTTTGGTATGAATCCTATATCCTGGCGCTTCACATAAGCTTGATCTCCTGTTAAAGCCAAGGATTTAGAGTCAACCCATGTAAAGAGGCTGGTGCCAGGCCTGGCAGAGTCAGGGCCCAGACCCGGCAGCACTCTTTGCTCCCCTCCTCGCAGAGGGCCCCGATCCCTGGAGGTGGCGAGTGCCATCCTCCCTCCACACACCTCCTCCCATTTCTCATACCGCTGCACCCCAATGACCCACGGGTTTGTCAACATCTCTTCCAATGTGTATCCAATTTTTCCCAAATTTTCAGTTGTCATAATGCTACTTTTAGAACTTTAAAATATTCTTCCAAATCAACTCTAGTTTCTAATTTAACCAAATAAGTTAAAAATAAAATGTAGTACCCAGGACAGAACATGAACATCTCAATGAGGCCTGGCTGGTCCAGGCTAAGCATCAAACCTCTATTGCTATGACCCGAGATGTCCTTGTCCTCGCTGGCTGCCACACCTCCACAGAGCCTTCTGGAGCATGACAGCAACTAAACATGTCTTTTTACATCATCAAACCTACACTATCCCATCAGTACTTGCACAGCTACCACTTAGCAGCTGGGTGGCCTTGGGAACATCACTTCTAATACCAGTTTTCATCATCTTGGAGATCATGAGGGCCACTTTGGATCCTAATGCTCAACGGAAGGCTTCAAGGGTTTCACTTCTAGGAGCTTCTGACTGGGTGCAAAGCTTTACACCCACTGCATTGCTCAGAACCTCCTCTGTCCCACTGACCCCTGTACTCTTTATAAGCTGGCTGGTCTCCCATCCTGGCGCAGCTTCCCTAGACCTGGGTCTTCAGCAAACGTGCCTTTATACAAGGTAATGCCATGATGCAGAATAGGAAAGGCCGAAGGTGCCTTCTCCTATGTGACATGGGCCTGCTCTCAAGATGAGAGCAGCACTGGTGCAGATGCGGCAGGCGACTCCACCCTGCAACCGCCACCCCAGTCTTCCTGGGCCAGCACTCAGGTAACAGGCACTCAAATGAACTGTGTGCTTGCCACAATCAGTACTTTGCAGCAAACTCTTTGATACCCTTCCAAAGAGAAGGCCTCGCACACCCCTTCAGGGCCCCCTTCTGCTCTGGTGGTGGCTGATGAATTTTAAACTCTGACACATAATAGTTCATTCAGTCCCCGTCTCTCCACAGGATTTTCACTAACACATGACTGCATGCCTACCTGAAAGCCAGAGCCAACTTCACTGTGGGGTGCCCATGAAGACAGCATTATGAGTGCATTGACAAAAGCTTTGCCAAGGGCCGGCTGCCTGCCCTCCACCAGAGCAGGCCTGGCTAGCCTGGCATGCCTTGTTCTGAAAATAGGAAGGGGCCATCACTTTGACCCAGACTGGGCTCAACATGTGCTCACAAAGCAACTGCTTTAATCTTATGCTTTCTGGAAATTTCTTAGAAATGAGGCACAGCCTCAGTGGACTATAGTTCCTGGAATTTACATTTTCCTAACTTCCCAAAAGCTGGGATAATTTTTGCCACCTCCAGTTGTCCAATGCCTTGATCTCCCTTCTTAGCTCCTTTAATTGACCGATAAACCATCCTGTGATGTAATAACCAGGTTCCCAAGTGCCCAGGAAAATAAGTCCTGAGGGATGGACCTCATTTAAAGCAGCCTGTGGTCTCTGCCTCAGTTCCCTCTTAGTCCTGCTTGGGTTACGCTTGCTGCCCAGAGGCCCAAAAGAAAACAGAGAGGCACTGCTTCCCTCCAGCTCTCTGAGTCAATGGTGCACTGCTTGGTTTCTGCCTCAGGCTGACTGCACTCTTGCTCCTCTTGCTCTGAACAAATCTTCAAGAGCCCTTCTGATGCCTTTGGCATATCTTGAAGCTGTTAACCCTCCTGGCCCTGCTCTAGAACTAACAGGCCGGTGCTGCTCTCCCACTCACCCTGGTTTACTCTCCTCCTGACTCCATTTTTTCGTATAAGTCCTCTAAACCTAACTCAGATCTGAGGTTTCCACTGCAGCCACACTCATTTCTTTCAGTGCTTCATGCTGCCCTTTGCTTCTTCCTCAAAGCATTCCCACACGTTCGTTCAAGTTTCCCTAAGAGTCTCCATCAAGGCCAGTGGGTCTCCACCTGCCCACCCAACCACATCACCTGGGGAGCATTTTAAAAATTCCAATGCCCAGGCCCCACCCCAAGATTCCAGTGGGGCTTCTCGAGGGTGGGGTCCAGGCGTCAATCGCTTTAACAGTCTCCAGGTGATTCTAATGGGCAGCCCGGGCTGGGACCCACAACCTGAGCCACGGTCGCAAGCACTAGTGTTATGGGGATCACCCTGGGAGAGACAGAGCGCAGAGGCCTGGCTTGGTGCGGCAGGGCGGGTCCTCTGTCTTCTACCAGCTTCCCCAAGTGATGCTGACAATGACAAAAGTTTGAGAGCCACTGGACTGTTTGGAAAGTGGGACAGTTTGAAAAGGAGATTTTGCCAATTGGGCTTTTTCCTTGGAAACTCCTGGGCTGTTTCCCTGTGGCTGAAATCACCTAAATAGAATTGTCACACCAGGTGGTAGGTAAGTAGAGTTGGTTTGTCAAGAGGCTTTTTTTTTTTTTTTTGAGACTGAGTCTCGTCCTATTGGCCAAGCTGGATTCTCAGAGTGGAGTACAGTGGCATGATCTCAGCTCACCGCAACCTTCGCCTCCCAGGTTCAAGCCATTCTCCTGCCTCAGCCTCCTGAATAGCTGGGTTTACAGAAGCCCGCCACCACACGTGGCTAATTTTTTGTATTTTTAGTGGAGACGGGGTTTCACAATGTTGGCCAGGCCAGTCTCAAACTCCTGACCTCGTGATCCGCCCGCCTCAGCCTCCCAAATTGCTGGAATTACAGGAGTGAGCCACCGCGCCCAGCCTCAAGAGGCATTTTTAAGGGCAAAATATTACTGCTACTGAAGGAAAAAGCAGCATGCACGCACGCACACTCCTCATCTTTGCAGCAAAACCTGTACAAACCTGCCTGCCCATCCCAGAAAGAAACTGCCACCCTGACAGTCTTGCTGTGCATGTGCTGACTCCACCAGCCTTTCCAGAAAGATCTCTCTCCTTCTCAGTCACTCTTGTTGCTTCCTCACCAATACTGCCGGCCCTCCTCGCTGCACATGTGTTGCTGCAGCCTAGCAGGGCTTCTCAAACGTGGGCTGCTCATCACGTCTGGCATATGCCACCAGTACTATTATTTAATATTTTCTCTCAAATCTACTCACTTTTTAAAAAAGAAACTATGTCATTACCATAAAGGAGACACCAGTATCCATGCCACACAGAAGATTTCCATAAAAACAAACATAACTGAAACAAAGCAACGCTATTTTATCTTTGGGGTCCCACTGCCTGCAGAAGGCCAGATCCTGGGGCCTGTTTCCTCCTAGTCCCACTCCTTGCTTTTTAGAAAGGGAGGTCACATTCAGACTTTCTCCTCGAGGCCATTCAAGGACTGAAAGGGGGCTGGAAGGAGATGTCTTCTTCATTATGGGATTTACAGTAATTAATGCAGCCACATTTGGGCACTATCTTTGTCCTAGGACATTTTCCAGAAAGCACTGCAGCACTGAGAAGTGAAAGTCACTGGGACAGCTGGTCCCACGATAAGAGGAGTGAAGCCCACCCTGGCACTGGTTACTTAATCTCCCCCAGCTTCAGCCTCTGTTTCTCTGTACAGAGCTTAAGGTCCTTCATCATCTGGAAAGGCGAAAGGGGTTACTGATAACACAAACTGCAAGCCCTTTTTGCGAATGTCTGCTGTCTCATGTCGCAGAAAGGTGCAAATGAAAGAGCTGAAGACCAAGTATCTGCTCATCTGCTGACTTCAATGAGCAGCTCTGCATTCTCCTGCCCGACAGGGAGGGAGGAAAAGCCTGCTTACTACTGCCCCTAGAAAATGCCAGAGCAGGTAGGATCAGATGCTTTCTGCTTACGCAAAAGGGAAGACAAATGTGAGTTTTTAAAACTGTGTGCAGTGCTCGCTTCAGCAGCACATATACTAAAATTGGAATGATACAGAGAAGATTAGCATGGCCCCTGCGCAAGGATGACACGCAAATTCGTGAAGCGTTCCATATTTTTTAAAATTTAAAAAAATAAAATAAAACTGTGTGCAATTGATGAAGGCTGAACCTCAGAGTTTTAACCTGCTGGCCCACACTCTGACCTCAGAGAATGACATGGCAAGGCTGTGGCTGCTAGAAAATTCACTAGCACACGGCCAGCCTCTCCACATCCCTCCAAGACAGTTCCATCTTCACTTGGTCTGAAAAGCTAACAGAAGCAAAGGGACCTCTGTTTAGCAGGTGGCTGCAAATCCTGAGGGCCACTGCCTAGCTAGAATGAAGGCTCCGGGCTTAATCATTAACCTGAGATCCCGCAGGCTGCCCTTGCTGGTTACCAAGGCACATGCAAATTCCCCACAGTCCCAACCCAATTCCTGGATTCTCAGAGTCTCGCTCTGGGGCACAGGAGGCTCAGCTAGGCAAGCCAGACCACACGGAGCCTCCCCTCCATTGGAAGGGAGGGGAGAGGTGAGGAAAGAGGACCAGAAAATCTGGCCGAGACATATTTCAAAGACTTAAAATCACGCAGAAATCAACCGCCAGGCTGAACAAAATAGAGAAAGGGGCAAATTATGTAGGTTTCTCTATTCAACTCATGAGTTTCAGGGTTTCTAATCTTAGAGGAAATTGGGGTTTCATTAACTAGAAGTATCTATTATATGGCACCCTTCTGCCCTCCTCCCATCCCCCATCTTATTAAACATAATTGGAGACAAAAGCAGCATCATGGCTCTCTCCAGTCACATCTGGGTGGCTGGAGATGAGGCATCTCCCTTAGGCAAACACAAAAACACCACCCGGGGCCTCAGTCTCTTACCCAAAACAAGACTTGTCACGATGCAGTAATTAAAGGGCAAACAGGCCTATCCCTGGAACTTAGCCAAAAGAGATTCACAATGCTGGGCCTGTCCACTAGCCCCTGAGGTCCCAGCAAGCCAGATACTGGGGCAGCTCACAGAGTAGGAGGTGGAGCTCAAAACATTCCAGAAGCATTTACTATCTGCCTGCATAAAGACCCAACCTCAAAAGAGGCTTATGGGCAATACTATCTCATCTCTTCCTGGAAGGAGGCATTTTCCAAACCGTTCCCTCTGGGATTCCAGAGGCAACACTCAAATTTTACTAATCATAATTGGCAAATATAATCCAACTTAAAAAAAATGATTCCAGGCTTTGAAAAGAATGTCTGCACCTAATCAATGACAGCTACAAGGAAACGAAAGCAACTGTAGACCCACCATCAACTCTGGTTCCACGGGGACTGCATGAGCGACAAAGCAATGAATCCTCTGTGAGAACAAGCCCTGTTATTCTGAAATCACATGATTAAAATGCACACCTGGCAGTCATGTGTTACCTGGTAGAGACGGTCTCACTGGACAACATTGCTCACAGATTGCAGAGCTGGAAGGGGCATGAGAAATGATCACCAAGCCTTCCTCCTGTTGCCCAGCTCCACCTTTGGGGCAGACCAGGGGGCTACATCCCAGTGGGACAAGGCCTGAGTCATCATCGGGGCAGACACCAGGACTCATGTCCTCCAACTCCTGGCCCAGGCTGTCCACTGCACCTCGTGCAAGGGGTCCCTTGGACTTTTCTTGAGTTAAACACACACCTGCAGTCACAGTCACACACAGAGCCTTGTACAAAGACAAGCACACACATATAAACTATGCTTTTCTGCCCCCAAGACGTTGGACAAAGCCAGGGAAGTGCATGATCAGTGCTAGACGCCTCAGGGGAGAAGGAAGAGGAACAGCTGCTGATACATCCCCAGACCCGTGTGCCGCTGAGGCTCGCATTCTTTCTGAAGCCCACAAGCTCCTGTCCTGCTAAAATCAAGCTCGACTTCTCAAGCTTCCTTCCCTGCCCAATGGGTAAGGGCAGAAACCACCTCCTGCACTGTGCAGGACTCACACCCACTCCGCACGCCTGCAGCCTCCACCCGCCCGCCCTCCCCTGCCCAGCCGCCCCACTTACCAGCTGTGTCCAACTAGAACCTGCACTGGGTGGGAGCCCCTTCCCTCTGCCTCTCCAGTTACCGAATGGGAGCAGGATCACCTGGAGCACCCGATTATGGGCTGAGCCCAGGGACACTGACAGGGCCGCCTCCCAGTGCAGGGAGCCACACAGGAGGCCACACTGAGTCAGCGGCCAGGGTCCAAAATTTGCTTCCTGGAGAACTTGGAAGGGACACCGCCCAATGGCACTCTCAGAGAAGCTTTCATTCTCAGGACGTCAATGCTGAGAGGGCTGCCAGGCCGATTGGGAAACAGCTCCATCAAGATTTTTTGTCTAGTTGGTTTTTAAACTGCGCAAATGCCAGAAATCTCCTTCCTGCTCTCTACTGCTTTCAAACGTAAATCGAAAGACCTGTTCGTACTTGTCCCCGGAATCCCTAATATCAGTCCCTCTATTGGTCTCTGGGGAAACTAACTCTGCTGGAGTCAAGGCAGAGGGGGCTGATGACGACTCAGGGGCTCACATCCTGGGTCCATTTAAGGCACTGACCAGGCACGTGACCCTGGGTAAATCTGCCCCTTTCACTGGCTCTTTTCATGCCTCAGAAAGATGCATTCTAGTTCATCTAACTCAGAGGCAAGCTTCCCAGCTACTGCCACCTGCTGTTCCCTTCCTTCCTTCCTTACCACAGGCCCGAATGCTCACCTGCTCTGACTGTGAGACAAAACTGCACTTTACGCATCACCAACCCGGGCGCATGTCCGCCTCTCCAGGAATGACTCCAGATACTCCCTGTAGAGAATTACACAACCACGTGGCATTTCACCCGCAAATTTCAAGTCTTTAAGGGCCTTAAAAAATCTTCTCCACTTTTTGTTCCTGGAAGCTCTTTGTACTTTTTTTTTTCTACCTGCTGTCAGACAGCAGAGTTGGAAGGAGCCCTGCTGGGAATGCAAAGAGACTCCACAAGTATTTCTGGGCCTCTATTCCAAACCACTGCAGACGTGAAAGGCGGACATTGATGGTAGCTGCCACAAACCACCTCAGCATCCCCAAGTTTCTCTCTGGCCAGAGAGAGGAAGAAGCGGTGGAAAGCCCAGCCAATGACACCGCAAAATGGGAGCCTCAGGTGCCTCAAATTAAAGGGAGTAAACTCAACAGCTAACCCTCTAGGCTGAGGCAGAGGTTGCTTTGCTTTTTAAATTTTCCCAGCAGCAGGCAAAAATCTCCAGCTCTGCTACTGAATATAACCAGTGCAATTTCCAATGCTCTCACGGCCCCATTATTTCCTATTCAGTGCCCCTCCCTTTCCACGATACCCCATAATTACAGAGTTTAGGGCTCAGCTTTCTTTAGGATGCTGCTTCTTTACACTCATGACAACACAGAAGGAAAGGTTATTTAAATCTGAGTTAGAAGGGTAAAATCAGCATTGTTAAAAGGGCAGATTAAGAACACATTTCCCTGGGTTTTAGGTAAATTCAAGGTCACTTGCAATAATAAACAAGACAGAAACGGAATCATCTGGCACTCATGGGCAGTGGGGTCTACCAAGTACCACGGGGCAGGGTCAGATAGGCCATAAACACCACATGGAGCTGATTGTTAATGTCTCTGACTTAGAAAATCTGCCCTGTTAAAAGAATTCAAGGGCACGATTTCCTGTCTGACCCCGGTGTTTCACAGCCTTTGCTTCAGAATTGGAGCTCTTCCTGGTCCCCTAAAGCTCTCTCTGTCCTGAAAAGCACACATTAATAATTAAGACTGAGGACTCCAGCTTTAGCATTTACTGACTGAGTGACCTTGGGCACATCATTCAACTTCACAAAGCCTCGCTTTCTTCATTTATATGTATAAAGTGGGGATAATAATGGCCCCTTATTGCTTCATAGGGTTTCAGGAGGATTAAAGGAGACTGGGATTATCATGTACCTCACATAGTAAATTACTCCATGAATGATCAGCAGCAGCAGCAGAATGACAAAGGAACACACACTGCTTTGGGAAAGACTGGCAAGTCCCCGTGCCAATGCTTTCTATGAAGTGGCATCTATAAAGCAAGATCATTCCCATTTCCCTCCCCACGTGGAATATATTTCCAGCAAAGACAAAAAGCAAGACTGGGAATGCCAAGTACTAAGTGTATAATACCATTTAATGAGCACCTACCATGTGCCAGGAATTCAACCATATTTTCACAAATCCTCATCACCCTGCAAGGCAAATCCTGCTAGCCCCATTTTGCACATAGGGAACCCAGGCTCAAAACAAGCCCCACCTCCCCGCTATTCCAGGCCAATATCTCAGGGCAGGTAAGCGACAGGTCAAGATCCACAGGTCTGCTTGGTGGCCAGCATGAAGGCATGGGTGCACTGAATTCCGGGGTTTTATCTAGCTCATGGCTATTTCCCTGCAAACACCAAGTATGGGCATATTACTCACAGAATGTTCTAGAGCTGTGGGGGTCCACAGGACTCACCTCTTTTGATCCCCCGAGTTAGGAATGTTAGAAACTCAGCCCAACCAAGGGAGGGGAAGCAGCTTGTCCAAGGTCACATGGCAGCCCCGACACAGGGCTGACATTTGGGCTCAGGTCTATCGACTTTCGAGGAAGATCTTGCCTATGGATGCCCGATTATTCCTAGAGAGACATTCACGAGCACAAGAAACGAGCAGGTGTAACTTTGAACGGACTGTTTCAGAGCTCTGCAAGGGTGAGTTGAGGAGACTCCTCCCTTCCTCCCTCCCAAGTCTGATGGGAAAGCAAAGCCAGCGTGTGCTGGCAGGGCTGCCTCCAGCTTGGCTCACCCCTGAACCACAGCCTCTAAATGAACAGCGTTTAAAATTACCTTCCTAGAGCCTTCATGAATTTCTATTTTGAAGCCACCCACTCGTATCTGCTGCACACACTCTCTTCATCTCCTCCCTCCTCCCAATGTGCAACTAATCTGCTTGTCAGTACCGTCTGTCTCCAGCAAAGGCGTCCCATCAGGTGGCTGACCCCTGTAAGTAATTAAAGAGTGATCCCACAGCCTTGGTGGAGAGAAGGGTGGCTGGTGAAATTAGACATAGGAGGGAGGGAGACACTGCTCACAGCCTACCAACTGCTTCCTTAACAGATGGTGAGCCAGTGTAGCAGGAGTGCAGCCCCAGAGCCAGCCTGGAGGGGCAAAAACAAGGCAGGAGCGAGGAGCCTCCGTTCAGCAAACTATCCTCAATCACATGGGAGCCCCAGAGCTCTCCTGCCGCACACACTCAACAGCCGGCCACTTCCCCATACAGACCTGGGAGACCCTGGGCAAATCCACCATCCCCTTGGGAGCCGTTTTCTCACCTCTACGATGACCAGCGTACTTTTATTTCCCTTCCTTTCTTTTTAATTTGGAGAAAAACACTAGGAAATAAATTACACAAACTTCCAGCCTTTATGGGGAGGGGAAAGCCATAAAGTAAAAAACATCACTTTCCCCTCTAGCCTCCCAAAGTTAAGTACTATTAGCAATTTGGTCTGCAGCCTTCCCGGCTGGTTCCTACAGTAAGAAGCATTAGAGTGCTCTGTGGCCGGGCACAGTGGCTCGTGCCTGTAACCCCAGCACTTGGGGAGGCCAAGACACAAGGATCACTTGAGGTCAGGAGTTCAAGATCAGCCTGGGCAAGAAAGCGAGACACCCCACCCCATCCCACCACCTCTAACAAAAAATTAGCCACACTTCGTGGCATGAGCCTACAGTGCCCCCTACTCAGGAAGCTGAGGCAGGAGGATCACTTGAGCCCAGGAGTTTGAGGCTACAATGAGCTAGAATCATGCCACTGTACTTGCACCAGCCTGGGCGACAGAGTGAGACTCCGCCTCTAAAAAAAAATTAGAATTATTTGTGTATCTGAGTGTTTCTCTGTGTATATGGGTGTGTGTATATACATACACAGTTACAGATACATATACATACGCTTTTTCAAAGGAAGGATCATACTAGACTGTTCTGCATATTGAATATATCATGAAAATCTGTCCAAGACAGGCCATAGATCTACTTTGTCCCTTTTATGGTTATACAAGCAAGTTCAAAAGTGACTCAGCCTTTCCCCTGTGACTAGACATTCAGGTGTCTCTAAGTCTTTACACAAGGAACAACCTTGTGCATACGCTTGTATGTGTACAGGCTACCATTTCCATAGGCATCAGGGTCCCACAAGTTCAACTGCTGAATCCTAAGGAATATACATTTTCAATTTCAATAATGATGGTAATTTACAGGGGTCAGCCACCTGATGGCAATACTGTCAGGTACCATCCAAAAAAGGTGGTACCTATTTGTACAACTCGATTATGTATGAGAGTTGCAAACTGCTCCTTGGACCACAAGAATGAGGCCAGAAAGCCAGCAGGAAGACACCCCCCCCCAGGTCTTTGCTGCCCATTCTGTAATCCCCAGCCCCACTCCTCCTACCAGTGCAGCTTCCATTTCACCTTCTTTATACACTGGCTTTCCATGTAAGATTTCACGTGGAAAAGAAAGGGAGATTGCCCTGCGAAGGTATTTGAAAACCACGAGATGAACTCTAAGGTTCCTTTCATCTTCTTTCTGTAACAATGGGGAAGAATAAAATGGTTTTATGTAAAAATAACTTTCTCATAATTTTACAATAAATCCTCTTTTTGGCCAGGTGTAGTGGCTCACACCTGTAATCCCAGCACTTTGGGAGGCCGAGGCGGGTGGATCACCTCAGGTCAGGAGTTCGAGACCAGCCTGACCAAGATGGAGAAATCCCGTCTCTACTAAAAATACAAAATTAGCTGGGCATGGTGGTGCATGCCTGTAATCCCAGCTACTTGGGAGGCTGAGGCAGGAGAATATCGCTTGAACCCAGGAGGCAGAGGCTGCAGTGAGCTAAGATCGTGCCATTGCACTCCAGCCTGGGCAACAAGAGCGAAACTGTCTCCAAAAAAAAAAAAAAAACTTTTTTTCCATTAAGTGAGATAGTCTGCTGTGTGGTCTTCTACAGTGAGTATCAACAAAACCATCTCATACCATTGCTAGCCTTTACACAACAATTACTATGTGCTTAACTTTTTTCAAGGATAATCCCATTTGATCTTCTCAACAGCCCCCTTGCACAAATGCAGAAACTGAGACTTAGAAGTTATTTCCATAAAGTCCCACCAGAGTGCTGATAACAGGTAGAGCTGGGATGGACCTCGGCAATCCATCCCAGAGCCCACACACTTGCCAGACACCTTACCATCTTCCAGTGAAGGATCTGAGCACACACACACAGGCGTGTACACACAATGCTTCCAGATCTTGGCCTGTTGGCCTCTTTGAACCAACTGTATGCAACCAGCTTCTGGGTCAGCCCTTTCTGCCCAGATTGGTGAAGCAAATGAACGCTGTCATTTTGAGAATGCAGCAGCCCCTCCTTTTCTCCCTGCGGACCTCCCAGCTACCTCCCTGCCCCCGGGCCCCATTATCCCTACTGTGGATTCTGCATGACTTCCTCCTGGGCTGATCTGGGCTCCTCATTTCACAGGCACACACATGAATGAGGAGGCCAAGAAGATCAGCCCCACAAGGGAGAGAAGAAGCAAAAGGGGCCCAGGGCCCCAACCTCCGATTCACTGCCTCTGACCTTTGCTCTACTGCCCCCAAATCTCATTCAGAACTGGGGGAGAAAGGGGAGAGAAGAGCCAGAACTTTTGTACACGTGTATGAAAGAATCAGCCAGAGTTACCAGGAATTGCAGTGTAAAGGGAGGATGAAGAAAGAGAAAAGGAGAAAGACCAAAAGGGAAGAGAAAAGGGAAAGCAGCAGATGGAGCAAGCAAAGGAAAATGAGAAGCCTTGTTTCAAAAGCTCAAGTGGCCGGGGCTTGAACCCCCAAACCAGCCCCCTGCCTCATTCCCCGCTGCAGGAAGACAAAGAAAAGCAGAAGGGCACTTCCAGATCCCACACAGGGATGTTGCACAATCAAAAGAAAAGGAACTCTGCTTGGAGCCAAGCCAGCAGCTGACTTCCCATCAGTACACTTCTCCACACCCTGCATGTGGGCACACCCATGGCAGACACCCAGCTAAGGAGCCAACGGGGATCCTGCACTCTCCCAGGGACCCGGCCCCCAGGGTCTTCCAGGGAGGCATGGCATCAGACAGGAATGCTGGTACCAGCCAGGTGCAGGGAGAGTGGCACAGGACATCCTGTTAGGAGACCACAGCCATGCAGGGCTTTCATGCTGTAAGTGTTCTGTATTGCTCTGGAAAGGACTGACAGGTCAGAGATGCTGAGACAACAGGACTTTTTTTTTTTTTTTAATTCATGATAATTTTTAATAGAGACAGGGTCTCACTATGTTGCCCAGGCTGGTCTCCAATTCCTAGGCAATCCTCCTGCCTTGGCGTCCCGAAGTGAGCCACCATGCTCTACTAAGAGGGCTTCTCACAGCACATTCTGATTAATGTCAGTTCTTGGAAGCCGGAAAAATTATTGCAGCATTGTTGGTAACAGCAAAAGATTGGAAACACCCTAAATAACCATCAAGAGGAAATTGGTTTAAAAAAACTACTAATAATAATGATACATCCAGATAGAGGAAATGTTATCAGCTATTAAAAAAAAAAAAAAAAGACACGAGCCAGAGAGAAGTAAAAAAGTAAAAAGACCATAAATAGCATATTCCCACTTGAATAAAAGGGTTGTGGAACACAGAAGGGATCTAGAGACTAAGAATATTCCACTTCTTAACCTGAGTAGTGAGTGCATGAGTGTTCAGTTTATCATTCTTTAAACTGTATGTTTTGTATATAATTTTGAATGCATGATATTTCACAATACAAAAATTTTAAAGGCAGGAACACAGGTACACATTTACGGGTACATATGCATTTAAAAAAACACCTCTAAACCATGTTGTGAATGCCTCTGACCAGGGACACTGGGAGGCAGTGGGACTGGGTGTGTGATGTAGTTTGAATATCTGTCCCCTCCAAGTCTCATGGTAAAATGTGGTCCCCAGTATTGGAGGTGCTAATTGGTGGAAGGTGTGTGGGTCATGGGGTGGATCCCTCATGAATGGCTTGGTGCCCTCCCCACCACAATGGGTGAGTTCTCACACTATTAGTTCAAGCGAGAGGCAAGAGCTGGTTGTTTTTAAAAGAGTCTGGTACCTCCTCCTCTCTCGGTCCCTCTCTAGACACATGACACACCTGCTCCCCCTTCACCTTCTGCCAGGAGTAAAAGTTTCCTGAGGCCTGACCAGAAGTGGAGAAGATGCTGGTGCCAGGCATGCACAGCGTGAAGAACTGTGAGCCAAATAAACCTCTTTTTTTCCCCTTCTTTTTTAAAGAAATGGGGTTTCACCATGTTACCCAGGCTGGTCTCGAACTCCCAGTCTCAAGTGATCCACCCACCGTGGCCTCCCAAAGTGCTGGGATTACAGGCATGAGTCACCAAGCCCAGCCCAAATAAACCTCTTCCTTAAATAAACTACCCAGTGTGGGTAACCCCTCTTTCTGGGCACCAAGGAAGGAGAGAGCTAAGCAGACCCCCAACACAATTAGTGCCTGAAGAATAATTTACTGCTCATTTATTTCCTTTTATGTAATCCTTTTACATAATCATATCTTAGTTTGTAGTCAGGGGATTGTCAAGATCAGATACGGTGCAAAGCATGAGCTAGGGAAAAACAGCCATACCAGGACAAGAATCTATGACCCAGGCGGTAGTGACCCCGCCTAAAAGGGCATGCGCTACATGGCAGGTCGGCCTAGGAGGCAGCGTTCAGTATCATAAAGATACCTGCTGTATGGCAGGCTTGGAGCAAGAGTCACTTCTCCTGTAAGGGAGTTGTAGTGTCTTGCATCCAGTTCTTGTGGAAAGATGCCTCTGGCCGGCAATCTCGCTAACGTCCAAGGGCTTAAAACCCCACTGGTACAATCGCGCCTCAGTGGCTGTAAACCCTGTCAGCTCTGTTGCTGCTGTGCTGACTCAAAACATCCTCCCATAGAAAGCCTTAGAAGTTGCCTGCCCCTAGATGAGAGATGTTGCACACTGCCCACCATGGGGGCGGACCTTGCTGCACAATGCCCACTTCCTTACCTTGGTGACCTAATGGGGGTGGACCTCTTGTTTATTGATCACATAATTGACTTGACCCTGTCACCATCCTGAAGATAACCTCACTCACTACCCTTTCCCCCAACCTATACCTAATAAGTATAGACACGCCTGGACACTCAGGGCCTCACCTGTCTCTGCTTGTAAGTGGCGTTGGCCCCCCCAAGCCCAGCTGCCTCTAGCCAGTCCTTCGGTGTCTTGTCTTATTTCTCAAATCCAGCGCCTCAGCACAGCGATAGGGGACACCCCATGTCCCTAGGAGGGCTGGACCCTACATTCGGTCTTAGGGAGTCCTGTATAGCAACATAAAACGGATTGACACAGTATGAGGGAGGTTTATTCTTTCACTCTATATTCTTTTACAGCTTTCTAGTGTCTTTCACCACATACCTATCTTAAACAAAACAAAAAAAAAAGGTCGCTGGCAATTCTCCAGCATGGTTCAGCATCATAGATCAGAAAGTGCCCAAGGGGATAGTTTCCCTGTTTTAGAGCTAAAGACACTGCAGCCCAGAGGGTCTGAACGTCCAAGGCTGCACAGCCAACTGAGTGGTAGACTCGGGAAGAGAAGCCCAGTGTCCCACCCGCAGACCAGTGTTATCTAGCCTGCTCTCTCATCCAGGATTCCCAGGCCACTCCAACCCGAACCACCTGCCTCGCCTGTGCCTCCTACAGCTCCTTCCCCCACTGCAGTCTCAGGTGGGGCCGGGAGAAACCAGGGAGGGGACCACAAGTCCCAAGGCAGGAGTCAGGGGACACAGTCAAGGTTGGAGCCCCGAGCTTCGAAGCCTCCCTACCCCTCCCCGGGGCTGCTGCCTCCAGCCTGTGCACGCCCAGGTGGGTGGGCGGGCTCCAGGGCCCCCACTTCCCATCCTCATTCTCCAGGCACTATCGGCCTGCATGGCCATCCCTGTGTCCTCAGCAGAGATCTTCCCAGCACACGGATGCCAAGCAAGCCATCTGGGGAGGTGCACATACTGGCCGCTTTGCAGCCACAGCCACATTTGGCGCGGTAGTCGGGGTTGGGGAGTACTTACCCTAATGCCTTCGAGCCAACCAGGTACCAGACTCACAAGCTCAACAGCCTTGGATGCCAGACTCAAGCCAACGGGGTTGGTACTCAGAGCCAAACCAGACTCCAGTTGTCAAATACCACCCTTGTCAGTGTGTTTACGTTGAAGAAAATCCTTGAAGGGTTGTGCAGCAGAATCACAAATCCTCAGAGCCAGGGGAAGATAAAAAAACAGGATGGTTTTGCCTGTAGCAAAAATCCACCATGACTGCTTCATGTATTGGAGGCCAGAAACCATTTAATCCAAATTCAAATACTTCCTTTAACAAACGCTCATAAACCTGAGTTCATACGTTCTTTTCAAATCTTTTTTTTTGAGACGGAGTTTCACTCACGTTACCCAGGCTGGAGTGCAATGGCGCGATCTCGGCTCACCGCAACCTCCACCTCCTGGGTTCAGGCAATTCTCCTGCCTCAGCCTCCTGGGTAGCTGGGACTACAGACACACGCCACCATGCCCAGCTAATGTTTTGTATTTTTAGTAGAGACGGGGTTTCACCATGTTGACCAGGATGGTCTCGATCTCTTGACCTCGTGATCCACCCGCCTCGGCCTCCCAAAGTGCTGGGATTATAGGCTGGAGCCACCGCGCCTGGCCTCTTTTCAAATCTTAACCCACTGTGAGCCAGGCATACTAGAAGCACGGAGAATAACCAGAAGAACTAACGTTTGGAGAACACTTACTATGACTTAAGATACAGCAGCCCTGTAGCTAAGCTCTTTGCACACAGAGCCTCTTTCAATCCTCCCAGCAGCCCTCGGGGAGAGACGGGAGAGGCGCATTTCATAGAAAAGTCTATCAAGGCTTTAGGGTTAAGTCACTCATCCAAGGTTACAGAGCCAGCAAATGGCAAAGTGAGGTCTGGCTGGCTCCAAAGCCCATTCCAGCCACTGTACAAGACACAGCCCTGTGCACAAGCCCTACGAATGACATGATTTTACCCCCAACACAGAAAAAATGTAGGTTTACTGAAAAATTGGGAAAGGAAAATAAGTACCAAGAGGAAAACAAGTATTAGGCCACTATCCACCGATGGTGGACAAACCACCCACCTTTAACAACCATATGCATTTCCTTCACTTTCCCTCCACTTATTTCATTTATAATAAACCCACTGTGCAAGACACAGCCTGTGTCCCCTCTGTGAGGTTCTGAGCTTCCTCTAAATCTACTCTGTCTGCAGGGGGCCAGTCAGGCCTGTTACTTTCTGCTCCCAGACTCCCAAGCCCACCCATCTGAACTCCAGGAATGGGAGCAAGTGGGCCAGGCTGACATGGGGCAGAGGGAGTGTCTCGCCAGCAGTTCTGAACATAATACCAAGAGCCTGGCATCCACCCATGACCCTCCCCTCTCCGTCCCAGCTCAGACCAAGGGTCATGGGGACCTGTCAGCCCACATGTGGACACCATGCCAGGCTGACAACCCTGGAGATGACTCATGTGAAAGAAGACAACAGTCCAGGGTGGGCATACTTGCCCCCATGACAGAAAGCCATGGCCCGAGAACTGATGGACCCTCTTGTATCAGGCAGGGGCAGTGGTGCCAGGCTGGGGAAGTGGGCCGGGGATAGGAAGCCAGGTTCAATCCAGGCTTGACCACTAACCCTCTTGGGAAAACTTTTAACCTAAAGGAGCCAATTTATATAAGCTTCCTAATAAAGCTATGAGACGCATTTTACAGGTGTGATGTACCACTCCCTGTACACCGCAGCCACTACGATCACTGCACAGCTCCCTGGGTAAACGCCTGCCTGGAGCATCCTCCATGCTCTTCTGATCAGGAAGGTTCAAGCTTCAGATCAAGCATGAGCTCCTCTGAGAGGCAGGCCCTGACCCCCTGCTCCGAGGCAGACTCTCTGTTTCCCCCTCTGTGCACCTGCCCTCCCGTCCCTCGCAGGACCTTGAGCTCCCCAGGGCCCTCGCCATCACACTGGATGGGAATTGTGTGTCTGCTGGGGATCAGGGCTCCTCCTTCTGTACCCATGACACATGTCAGAATATCTGGCATATACTAGGTAATGTCTGGCATACACTCGATAAATGTTCACTAAATAAATAACAGGGTCAGGTAAGGTGGCTCACGCCTATAATCCCAGCACTTTGGGAGGCAGAGGTAGGCAGATCACTTGAGGCCAGGAATTCAAGACCAGGTTGGGCAACATGGTAAAACCTCGTCTCTACCAAAAATACAAAAATCAGCTGGGCTTGATAGTACACACCTGTAACCCCAGCTACTCCGGAGGCTGAGGCAGGAGAATTGCTTGAACCCGGGAGGCAGAGGTTGCAGGGAGCTGAGATTGCACCACTGCACTCCAGCCTGGGCGACAGAGCAAGACCCTGTGTCTAAATAAATAACAAGAATGATTATCACCCTCTGAAATCTGTGAAAAGGACAGAGCCCTCCGGGAGGGAGGGATGACTCCCCATGGGGGCCTCAGACACTGGGAATGACCGAGGTCACTGGCACCTCACTGCTCTCTGTCTGCTTCCAGCAAATGTTTCTCATACCCCAAGTCAGCCTTGTCTCTACCTGGCACTGCAGATACAAAAGAGACACATATCCAGCTCCCCACCCTCCCACTACTGCAACATACAGGGAGTTCTCCATCTAGGAATTCCCATCCAGAGGACTTCAATGGGAGCTGCAGGAAGAAAACAGAGCTTTCCTTATCTCATCCTTTCAAAGGTCTATTTTTGTAGACACATTATTACATTGGACATTATACATTGGAAGGGGGTCACCTTGGGAGAGGATGTGCCTTTCAGCAGGAGGCGACTCCAGGGGAGGGATTCAGCTATGAACTGTCAGCGGCCACGGCTCGTGACAGCTGGGGGTGGAGAAGTCAGCTCTGAAGGGGACTTTGAGTAGCACATCAAGCCTTTTCAAATGGTCCCCTCAAGGAGTTTCATCTAGAACAAAAAATCAGTCCAATCACCACAGAAAGAAATGACACATAAAGTCACAGAGGAAGGGCACAAATCTATGATTTCTTTTTTTTTTTTCTTGAGATGGAGTCTTACTCTGTTGCCCAGGCTGGAGTGCGGTGGAGTGATCTCGGCTCACTGCAACCTCTGCTGCCCGGGTTCAAGCAATTCTCCTGCCTCAGTCTCCCAAGCAGCTGGGATTACAGGCGCCTGCCAACGTGCCCGGCTAATTTTTATATTTCTAGTAGAGACGGGGTTTCACCATCCTGGCCAGGTTGGTCTTGAACTTCTGACTTCATGATCCACCCAAAGTGCTGGGATTACAGGTGTGAGCCACGTATCCAGCCAGGTCAGTGATTTCTACCTCACAACTAAGCTGATAGGATCTAATGTGCTCTTTCCTGGTTTTAGATTTTTAAGAGCACATACTTTCACTTCAAAAAAAAACCGTCAACAAGTTGCTCTGTGAATTTTCCATTTTCTCCCTCATCATTCTCAAGCTCCTAGCTCACACACTTGAAAAACAAATCTATTTTTTTTTACCTGTAGACTCAAACCACATCACATGAACAGATACTCACATTAAGCCAGGGACAAGGTCTGCACAACAAAATGGTTCAAACTTGACACTGGGCACAAAAATAACACGAGAGAAATGTCTGCCGCATTTCGAAGTACTAAAAATCCAGTCAAAATATTTTTTTTTTTGTGGATGACATGATTTTCCCCCAACACACGAGACATGTAGTTTTTCTTTCCCAATAAAAATTGGGAAAGAAGAAGAAAAAAAAAAGAGGAAAGTAAGTTAAGAATTAGGCCACTATCCCCTGAATGTGGACAAACCACCCACCTTTAACACCTGTATGTATTTCCTCCACTTACGTCATTTATAATAATTAACTGGAGTCATGCTGTTTGGTAAACTGTTTTGCTGCCTGTTAGTGATAGATACATTATTAATATCCTCTCAAGTAGTAATTCTTTGTGGCAAATGTTTAGTGTTTTTAAAGGCCATGGGTCTAAATGCGCTCCAGTTTTACTTTTGCTTACACACTATCCCCAAGTTTTAGGTTTAGGATACTGGATATTTAATTTGTAACTCTTCATCAATATAAAATAATGCTGCAATTAGCACCCTGAGGCCAAATTCTTTTTAAATCCTAGGTGGTCCTTAACACAAATCTCCAGTGCCTAGACTCCTGTAACTTTATTGAGTTAGCTTCTTATAAACCTAAACAACGGTTTGTTCCCACCTGCAGCACAGTTACCAGCTAAGAGTGGTCGTACACACTCAGGCTCGCTGTCTGCCTCAGCAACTCCAAAAGATGGGGCCTTCTCCTTGCTGGTGTTCTGCAGACAGTGAATCCCTGCTCCTGCAACCCCAGGACCAGGAATATAATTTTTATATACATATAATTTTATTTTTTTGCTATGATGTCCAGACTGGTCTCGAACTCCTGGTCTCAAGAGATCCTCCTGCCTCGGCCTCCCAAAGTGCTGGGATTATAGGCATGAGCCACCACGCCTGGTCTGGAGATGTTCTTTACCCCCACATCATAATAGTTCTTCTTCCTCATCACCAACAACAACCTTTATGCTTTTGACTAAGCCGTTGGCATGTGCTGTAACATTTAACCTCAAAAACATTGAGAGAAGCTGTTGCCCTCATTCATTTGATGGGTGACAAAAATTAAGGCTCAACATATGGAGTCCAATCAATGCGCACAGCTAGCATCACAGCACTCAGGATTTAAACCAAATCATCTCCAAAGCAGGTTCAAACTCTGGCAATAAAATCTGCAGTTCTGGTATAACGGACATTGGAGACTCAGGAGAGGGGAGGGTGGGAGGGAGGTGAGAAATGAAAAACTACATATTGGAGTACAATACGTACTCCCACACTCGTGGGTGATGGGTACACTAAAATCCCAGACTTCACTCTACAATTCATCCCTGTAACCTAAAACCACTTAGACTCCCTGAAGCTGAACCCCATGTGGATGAGTTTCCACGGCATGCAGATAGCTATATAAATGCTGGTGGCCCCGCTCGTCACACTGCCAGTCACCAGAGTCAAGCAGGAAGGCTGGCGGCTCCACGTCCACAACCACACAACAGGAGGCCATGAGGTTGACCCGTGACTGAAGGCCAACATACCTAAGTACTATCTTACATACAAAGTGCAGTATACCTTATTGGCTAAAATATGACACGTATGTGCTATGAACTTAAATTACTATCTCTGTGAGTTTGGCCCATAAGAGAGACAATTATTCTCAGAGGAAATCAGCCAGTCCAATTCCCTCACCTTGTCTCTACAAACAAGAAAACTGTGGCTCAGGACACTAAGTCACAAAACCAGCTCATGGCACACCCAGGTCTACCGCCTCCCAACCTAGCGGTCTAAGCAATAACTCACAGCAGTATGTGAAACACAAAACTCACAAGAATTCCCAAAAATAAAATTTCTATTTTAAGAAAAAAAAAAAAATACCTATTTAACAAAGTTTAAACAAAGCTGAGTATCTATCACGTGACCAAAAAACAAAGTCTAGAGATATAAATAATAACAACAACAAAAGCTAAAGACATAATAAATTGTTTCCATCAAAGGTAGTGTTGTTTCATAAAATGACATCAGAGTGTTACTGCAACTTTAATCGCAGAGACACGGAACACACCCTGCAGTATTCTGGCTGACACAAAAGAAGAAAACACACACACAGGCAACTAAGGAGGTTCGAGCCCAGATTCACTGCTATCATTTCCAAAATTGAAAAACTACTCAATAGGTCCTACTGAGCTCTAAGTGTCAAACTGCACTAGGCCTTGGCAGTTTTCTTAGTAACTTGCTTTGTTCCTTCTTTCATTCATTTGAATGTTATCTAAGTATCTACTCTGCTTAGGCGTTGAACAGTGAATAGGCTGGGCACGGTGGCTCACATCTGTAAACCCAGCACTGTGGGAGGACGAAGCAGGTAGATCACTTGATGTCAGGAGTTCAAGACCAGTCTGGTCAACATGAAGAAACCCTGTTTCTACTAAAAATACAAAAATCAGATGGGCATGGTAGTGGGAGCCTGTAATCCCAGCTACACAGGAGGCTGAGGCAGGAGAATTGCTTGAACCCGGGAGGTAGAAGTTACAGTGGGCCAAGATCACACCACTGTACTCCAGCCTAGGCAACAGAGTGAGACTCTGTCTCAAAAATATTTTTTAAAAACGCCAGGCGCAGTGGCTCATGCCTATAATCCCAGCACTTCGGGAGGCCGAAGCAGGCGGATCATGAGGTCAGGACTTTGATGCCAGCCCGGCTAACATGGTGAAACCCCATCTCTACTAAAAATACAAAAAGTAGCCAGGTGTGGTGGTGGGTGCCTGTAATCCCAGCTACTCGGGAGGCTGAGATAGAAGAATCGCTTGAACCCAGGGGGCAGAGGTTGCAGTGAGCCAAGATCGCGCCACTGCACTCCAGCCTGAGTTAACGGAGCAAGACTCCGCCTCCAAAAGATAAAATAAAATAAAAATTAATAAGAAAAGAAAAGATCAGTGGATGAAAGAGAAAAGTCTTTACCCTTGTGGAGCTTTCATTCTAGGGAGGCAAAGCAGGGAATGAACAAGTCAGTAAAACCATACTGTGTGTTAGGTAGGGGACGCAGGAATGTTCACACTTGTACAGACTGCTTAGAAAAGACCTCACTCTGGGAGTAGAGGCAGGGGGAGAAGGCCTGGGTTGACCCAGGGGATATGGGTCAGGAATGCGGCCAAAAGGGCTGGGGCAGGATGAGCAATGGCGTGAGAACAGAAGCTATGGCCTTGACTTTGGCTTTTGCCCCAAGTGGAATGAGAGTCAATGGTCTCTGCAGGTGATGCACAAGAGCTGACTTGCATTTTAAAGGACCCCTTTATCATTAAACCTTTCCCTGAATGTCACCAAGAATTCCTATTTACATTCAGACAAACCCACACACAGGCAGACACCTGCATACATTCACACACGCCCCAGAGAATGTGGTCTGACCTAGGTGCCCCCGAAGCACAGGTCATCCTCTAATGCCCATGTGGCACCACCACCCATTAGTCACTCTCATCCCACAGCACCTGTGCTGCAGACGCTTGGGAACAGCTGACCCAGGGATGTAATTCTCTCCTGTGCTTGCAGCTTACATCCCATTGGAGCCCTTCCTCCTTCCAACCAGAACCTACCCACTTCCTGGAGGCCCCAACAGAGGTATGGGGTACCCACCTCTCAAGGGAAGTCAAGCATCTGTCTCATGTCCTGCAGCACCTGAAGGGGATGAAGGGGCGCCGACAGCAGAGAAAGCAGATGGAGGACCAGTGTGGGTCAGAGCAGTCCATCCCTGTCACCTGCACTAGGAGGGACACCTTTCTCACCTCCTGGCACCCACCTCAAAGAACAAAAGGAAGAGCAAAGAGAGGTGAGGGGTGCAACCTGGGATGCCGCAGTGAGAACAGGAACCCATCTGCTCTAGCCTTATTGACGCAGGTTCTGTGAACGCCCGCAAGATTGACAGTGGGCCTGGCGCTCCAGGATGAGGGAGGAGCACAGACAGAGGGAAAAGCATGGATGGGAAGGGGGGCAGAGCACAGATGGGGCAGAGTGCTGATGGAGGGGCATGGAGGAAGAGATGGAGGGAGGAGCACGGACGGAGGGAGGAGCACGGACGGAGGGAGGAGCATGGATGGAGGGAGGAGAACAGAATGAGGGAGGAGCATGGATGGGGATGGAGCATGGAAGGAGGGAGGAGAACGGAATGAGGGAGGAGAACGGAATAAGGAAGGAGCATGGATGGGGAAGGAGCATGGAAGGAGGGAGGAGTATGGATGGAGGGAGGAGCATGGATGGAGGGAGGAGCATGGATGGAGGAAAGAGAACAGATGGAGGGCCACCTGCTGCGTGCTTTATGGCACTGACCATGTTCTCGTGACCCCAGTAACAGTCGTGCTCATTTCACAGAATAGGAAATGGATTCCTAGAAGGGGACCTGCCCAGGGTGAGAACCCACACCTGGGACCGGAGGATTCTCCCCAGAGAACAATAATGGACAGCTCATGTTATCAAGCACTTACTGGGCACAAAGCCCTATTCCACCTACCTTGTTCATTTAATCCTCACAACATCTCATGACCGATGTGGTGATGTCATTCAAAAAACAGTAATAATCCGCACAACAGCCCCAACCAGTAGGTACAACCATTGTCCCCATTCATATGTCCCCATTCCTCAGAGGAGGAAACCGGAACCCAGAAAAGCAAAATAACTTGACCAAGGTTAGAAGAGCCCACGGCACAGGCACAGGCACACTCAGGCTGTCTGACCCCAGAGGTCACACTCCTAACCCTGACACCATCCCCTTTTACACTGATTCATGTTATTTTTCTAGAAATGTCGTGAGGTTAGTTTAGCCCTGATTAAAGCACAAACTCCAGAACCCTTGTTCAATTCCTCAGCACTTACTGTGTGCCAAGTACTGGGCTAGGCCTTGGAATTTGTGGGTGAAAAGGAATTCTGGGTGAAAAAGCAGGCCTTGGCCTCACTTGAGGCCAGGAGTTCAAGACCAGCCTGGGCAACATAGTGAGACCTCATCTCTACAAAAAATAAAAGAATTAGCTATGTGTGGTGGCAGATACTTGTAGTCCCAGCTACTCAGAAGGCTGAGGCAGGAGAATCACTTGAGTCTGGGAAGTTGAGGTGGCAGTAAGCTGTTACTGCACTACTGCACTCCAGCCTGGGTGACAGAGTGAGACCCTGTCTCAAAAAAAAGAAGAGAACAGGGAACTCTCCCTGAAGCATCTGGTGTAGAAGTGCAGGGCTGTGATGGTATTCTGGGGGAAATGGGCTGGGAGTGGAGCAGAAGGCAGAGAGGGGTCTATACATTGCGGTTTTCCCTGTGTAGACAAATTTGTAACTTGTACCACCTCACAGTCCAGTGAGCTGTGACAAAGAAACTGCAAAGGCATCGGCTTCGTAATCAGCCAGACTCCAATTCGTATCTCAGCCTGTCACCGCTGGTGTACCTTCAGGAGGCTAACTCACCTCTCTGGGCTTCATTCAGTTCCCTCCTCCCTGTACAACGGGAGGTGGGAGCTGAACTCCGGTGTTTCCAGGGCAGCTGGAGGTGTCAGAGGTATGTGAACCAGAGCAACTCCATCTTAAATAGGAGCTGGGTAAAATACGGCTGAGACCTACTGGGCTGCATTCCCAGATGGTTACGCACTTTAAGTCACAGCATGAGATACGAAGTCAGAACAAAACACAGGTCATAAAGACCTTGCTGATAAAACAGGCTGCAGCAGGAAGCTGGCTAAAACCCACCAAAACCAAGACGGCCACAAGAATGACCTCTGGTCGGCCTCACTGCTACACTCCTACCAGCGCCATGACACTTTACAGATGCCATGACAATGTCAAGAAGTTACCCTATATGGTCTAAAAAGGAGAGGCATGAATAATCCACCCCTTATTTAGCGTATCATCAAAAAATAACCATAAAAATGGCACCCAGCAGCCCTCAGAGCTACTCTGTGTCCGGAGTAGCCAGTCTTTCATTCCTTTACTTTCCTAATAAAGTTGCTTTCACTTTACTCTACGGATTTGCCCTTTTCTTGCATGAGATCCAAGAACCCTGTCTTGGGATCTGGATTGGGACCCCCTTCCTGTAATGGAGGGACCGCTGGTGTACAGTATTCCCAGTGCTCAGAGCCCAGAACATAGACAGCAGGCCTCTCATGTGTGCTATACTTACAAATGTCCTCATCGCCACCACCGTTATCCAAACAACCTTTTCTCAGTGGGGGCAGCAGGAACCATCTGTGGCTGTCCAACATTTCAGTCCTTCTGAGCCAATCATGGGCTTCCCAGGGCACATCACGGCCAACGTGGACCCTGTGAGTGCTGGGCACCTAGGAGATGAGCCCACAGCTGCAGTTTCCTTCCCAGGACAGCTCCTCATACCAAGGGCACCACAGTCAAGAGGGCAGGGAAGCTCCCTGGGAAGGTGGGATCACAGCTCACCAGCAACGCCTAGCACTGCTCAAGCCCCAGCAGCCAAGATTCAGGGAGCCCTCTCAGCGCCAGGCCAGCTCTACCCCTGAGCTCTCTACCCTCAGGAGGGGGTGGTGACTCTGGAAACTTCCCGCTTCTCAGCAGAATCCAAGACTAGCTCAACAAGTGCCCTGCAGAGAACTTGGAGGACCAACCCTCAGTTTTATTCCAGAAAGTTTGAATTTTGTGCCACTTCATTAGCCTTCAGCCCTTGAGCGCTGAGAAGGGTTAGGGGCTCAGGAATCACTCACTGAGCATGGCTCCCGGGGGCAGGGGCCATGCGGTCCAGTCCATTGTTGTACCCAAGCACATTTTCAAAGCCTGATAGCTAGGAGGCGCTCAAATATTCATTACTTCAATAAACAAAGAAATTAAATTATAGCAATAATAAAGGAATTTTCCAAAAGAGAAACAGTCCCATCACACAAAACTCACTTTAATTTCAACCCTAGTTTTCCCCATTTGCATGCATATCATCACATATTTACAGGACTACAAACGCTACATACATGCAATTTTATATACCATGTATTTCTCTCAGTGTAATAAGATGAATATGCTCACATTCTCACCCAGCCTCTGTAACTGACATTTGTGTGTGTGATGACCCACCCATCACATACTGTGCCACAGTCTACCAAACCTTCCCTCACCACTGGACAGCTACCTCGTTTTCATTCTTTTCTGTATTATTGATAATGTGAATAGCCTCATACATTCTGCTTTGCTTTTCTATTGCATTCTTGCCTCGGGAAGAATACCCCTGGAAGGACAGAGTGGATGGAAGGGCATCGCTATCCTTGTTTGGTAGACGAAGAGAGTAACACCAGGCAGATGCCGGCATGATCTCCTGCTGTGGGAGCTCCAGAAAAGCTGCTGGATGAATAAATGTGGTTCACCCACCTGACGTCCTCAGTGAGTGGCAGAGCCTCAACCTGCCCCGGGCCAGGGCTCTGTCACCTGCCCACGCAGTCAGAAAGTGACTTTCTATAAGTTAGTCGGTTAGTATGCCAGCCCCCAAACTCCAGTTTTTAGTAAGACACAAGTTTCAAAACCCCCTGTGGATCCTACAGGAGGGAGGCAGGGACCAAATAAAATCCAGCACCTCTTCCCTCCTTCACACCTGGGCTCAGAGTCATGGGAGTGCACCGGTAATGGAGAGCAAGCACCTCCTTAAATGTCACGCCCAGGGCTCCATGTGGCCTCGTCCCTGGCCCCAGGGTTTTCCAACAACCTGGGCTCACTCCCCTTCAGCTTCCACGCAAGCTGTTCCTCAGCTTCCAAAGCCCTTTTCCAGCCGTATCCCCATGGAGCCCTTCTCCACACTTTTGAGGTGTTTACTCAAATATCACCTCCGCTGCAAAGCCATCCTGACCCCTCATTTAAAATCATACCACCACCTAGGCACCCCTCCCTGCCTTTTCTCCACAGCGCTTTCCCTCACTTTCTCCACAGCACTTTCACCACTTAACACATAACACATTTTCCTTAGTGTGTGTGTGGTTTTTGTAGAAATAGAAATCTCGCTATATTGCCCCAGGAGGTCTTGAACTCCGGCTCAGGTGACCCTTCTGCCCCAGCCTCCCCAGTGACTGGGACTCCAGGTGTAGCCACTGCTCCGGGGTTTCTCACTTGTCATCTGAATGTCTCCTCCCAACACTGAAGTGTGAGGTCCACAAGGCCTATGGTTTTGTCCATTTTGTTCACTGCCATTTTCTCCAGAGCTGAGAATAGTGCCCAGTCCCTAGTGGGTGCTAATTAAACACTTGTTCAAGAAAACAAATAGTAATATTATCATACAAAAATAATTCTTTTTCTCTCCTCTACCCCCAGAAATAAGCCTGTTAATTTTTTTCCCTTCTCTTCTGGTGACTGTGTGATGAATCCTTCCTTGCGTGATCAGGTTGCGGATAGACTTGTAAGGGTGTTTGCTGCATACAGTGTAAGAATTGTGACCGCCAATAAACTTCAATGGTCTTTACAAAAAAAAAAAATATATATATATATAAAATTAATATATATATATTTTTTTTTTTTTTTTAAATAAAGATGGGGTTTCACCATGTTGGTCAGGCTGGTCTTGAACTCCCAACCTCAAGTGATCCGCCCGCCTTGGCCTCCAACATGCTTGGATTACAGGCGTGAGCCACGCCTGGCCTAAAAATATTCTCATTCCACATCAGGCACTGTGCTTTTCCATGGCTCATATTACTATGAAAAATGACCCCATTATAATCCCCATTTCACAGATGAGGAAACTATTGCTCAGAAAGGGTAAGCAACTTGCCCAAAGACACACAGCAAGCCAGCAAGGCAGTGCAGTCTGAATCCAGGCTGTCAACAACCAGAACCTGCGCTCTTACCCAGCATGAGGTGCTACGCATCCTCCCAGCCTCACATCCAAAGACAGAAGCCATCCAGGGCCCAGCAGAGCTTTACAGTAAGAATAGCAGGTCTGACTTTTGGAACATAGGCATTGCCTGGCTTGCAGCCACAGGGTGACAGGGGCCAGTTTGCTGTGACAAGTAAGACTAAGGCTTTGACAAGCTGGGTGCTAAGATAACAAATCCTGCCAGACCAGGAAACTGCTTAAACCGAAGAGGCCCAGAGAGGAAGTTTGGCTTAAGCTGTTAGATGCCTGAGACAAGGTCTGGCCACTTGAGGCCACCTAAGTCTTCTGAGAATAGTCAGAAGCCCCCACTGGTTTAGGGGTCCAGGTGGGAGGGATGCAAGTGAATGAGTTTCCTCTAGTCACATTGCCGATTGCAGCCCACATGGCTGGCTGTACACAGGTACTGTGAGTAAAGGAGGTCTTTTGACTTTTGGTTTCTCTTTTTCTTTTTTTAACTACTTCCTAAAACTCTCAAAATTGTCAAAGATGCAGTCGTAAGAGTGGCCTGGGGCTTTGCCTCAAATGTTCACCTCTCCTCATAAACCACCAGGCCAACCACACAGAAAAAATTTCCTGTCCCCTAAAAAGACAAGTTTCCATTCGGTGATGGAGTCTTCCTTGCTCTGTTCTGTCCCCTGTGCCACAGTGAGTCAGGGCCACCACAGGGACTCTCCCCAGGGACTCATCGCCTTCTTTCTCCTAAAATGTACTACACCCGCATTTAAAACACCACTGTGCCTGTCGCCATCAGACCCAAGCACTACCTGCTATGTTGCCTTTGTAGCCAGAACTCTTCCAAGCAGAGGCAAAATCATTTGAGATGATCATTTAAAGGCCTCTGCCCACCTGCTGCCCACACCCTAGCCCCGCAGGCTGCTCCTCACAAGGATGCCCTTCTCCCACCTTCCTGCTCAGCCTGAAGCCCCCACCTCTTGCTTTGCAGCCTCCTTTCTGCAAACGGCCACCTGTTAATCCAGGTCCCCACACTCTGATACTTCATCCTGTCTGCAACTGTGCGGGACCCCTATTCCAATGGTATGAGAAACGAGACTTGCCAAATCCATTTCCACCCAGCATTACTTCTTCTAAAATGCTGAGCATTACCCAAGCCTGTATTATCTCTTTCTGCCCTGGACAAGACCCAAGATCAAGCAAATTTCTAAAGGGAGCAATGAAATGAACACAAATGGAAATTCAGACAATTCAGCTCTGCCAGTTACTGTGTGACTCTGGGCCTTATTTCTTCACTGACGTGGGCTCGTAAAGTTATCATTACTGAGAAGTTAACTGAGAGAACTGCTGTCAGAATCTTGCTACCTGAAACGTGGACACCAGCTGGGCATGGTGGCATACACCTGTGGTCCCAGCTATTTGGGAGGCTGAAGGTGAGCCACAGAGGTAGACAGAGGCTGCAGTGAGCCATGATGGTGTCATTGAACTCCAGCCTGGGCAACACTGAGAGACCCTGTCCCAAAACACCTGGGCAGGTCCACTTCACATTAGCCATAACTGTGGGAAAAAGGGATAGGGCCCCGAGTTATTATTAATATATTCCCAGGATTCTGGCCTTCCATTCCCATTTATTTATTTTTATTTTGAGATGAAGTCTCGCTCTGTCGCCCAGGCTAGGGTACAATGGCACGATCTTGGCTCACTGCAACCTCTGCCTCCCAGGTTCAAGCAATTCTCCTGCCTCAGCCTCCTGAGTGGCTGGGATTACAGGTACCTGCCACCATGCCCAGGTAATTTTTGTATTTTTAATAGAGACAAGGTTTCACCATGTTGGCCTGGTTGATCACCTGACTTCAGGTAATCTGCCCACCTCAGCCTCCAAAAGTGCTGGGATTAGAAGGCAAAGTGCTGGGATTAGAAGGCGTCAGCCACTGGGCCCAGCCTACTTCCCATTAATTTAATAGCAACAAGTTCACATGCAAGGAACTCAAGGTGCTGCTTAACTCTGGTCAAAGGAGGCCCCTAACTCAATGACATCAGAGCTCCCTGGGGTTTATGAGTCATTCTGCCTCCTTCAAACAACATGGTGCCAACATCTTCCACCAGGCCATTTCCAGGCACTGCCATGAGGGCCACACCTCGCTAGGTGAATACACTCTAGACCCCAGAAGCATCTGCTCAGATCTCATACCTCCTTCTTTGCCCCATCCTATGGGAAGAAACCCAGGAGGAGCACAATGTCCCCAAGTCCACATTCCCAACCAGAGCCACCAATCAGAGTCTGCAGTCAGGGGAGAAAGGCTCGGGGCAGGCAGCTCAGTAAGCAGGGGTTTCCCATGACTCTCTTAGGCTTGTTTCCCATAAGTGGGTATCTGGACACTCATACCTGGTATCGGCAGCCCCACATCTGAGCTGGCAACCTCAAGTCTGAGGACCCCTTCCCTAGCAGGGGTCCACGTGTCCCCAAGCAGGCGGGGACTGCCAGGCTTTACATCAGAAAACTGAGTTTCAGTTACCACGGTGAAGGCTGGTGGCACAGAGCACAGCTCAGTGCAAATCGAGACACATTTCCCAAGTCCCTACACACCTCAGTGCAGAGATGAGTCAGCGGTGCGACCTGATGAGCCTTCATTCACACCTCACCAGCACCTTCTACGGGTTTACTCATCCACAAACTCCCCCGCTAAGCTGGCTTTCTGAAGCACAATACACCTCTCATGCACTCTTATATTCCAGAACAGTGCCTGGCATGAAACGCAGCCAGGAGGGTGGACGGGGAAGGAGGAAGACACCTGTTTGTTGAGTTGATGCATTCATTCTCTCCCAGGGCCCAGCACTGAAGAAACAGCCCCAAGCCCCTGCCCACTTCCTTGGCCCCAAGGCCAACCACCCTACCCCGACACTGTGTTCCAGGCACACCAGCCTTTTCCCCAGCCCTTGACCACACCAAGCTCAATTCTGCCTCAAAGCTCTTGCACAAGCCAGTCCCTCTGTCCAGAACACTCCTCCAGGTTACAGCGGCCTTCTCATCTTTTAAGACTCCACTCAAAAGTCACCCTCTCTGGGAAGGCCTTTCCCGACTACCCCATCTAAAGAAGCCACCTCCTCCACACCCCCACCTCTCTCTAACCTACTTCCAGTTTTCTTCTGAGAGCACATCTGCCTATTTGGCATGTTTATTATCTTTCTCCAAGGAAGCCCTCTATTTGCTTCCATGCTCCTTCCCCAGTGCCTAAAACTGACTGGCACACAGCAGATGCTCAATAATAGTCACTTGAGTGGGCCCAGCATGGTGGCTCTCGCCTGTAATCCCAGCACTTTGGAAGGCCAAGGAAGGTGGATCGCTTGAGGCCAGGAGTTTGAGAGCAGCCTGGCCGCCACGGCAAAACCCTGTCCTTACTGAAAATACAATAATTAGCTGGGTGTAGTAATGCGAACCTGTGCTCCCAGCTACTCAGGAGGCAGAGGCATGAGAATTGCTTGAACTCGGGAGGCAGAGGTTGCAGTGACCTGATTTTGTGCCACTGCACTCCAGCCTGGAGGACAAAGTGAGTCTCTGTCTGAAAAAATAGAAAGTCGCTGAATGAATGGACAGAAGAGAGAAATAAATAGCAAATTCAAGATGAGGAACATTTAACAAGGTCAAAAAATGGAGAGAATATAGGAAAGAAGAAGTAAGGTACAAAGGTCAGAAAGAATTATAAACAATATAAAAGATATTTACCCAGGAGTATCGTTTGCAAAATAGCCATCATTCAAAAGGAGTTAAAATGGAGGGGGGGCTAGGCGCAGTGGCTCACGCCTGTAATCCCAGCACTTTAGGAGGCCGAGGTCAGCGGATCACCAGAGGTCAGGAGATTTCAACCAGCCTGGCCAACATGGCGAAACCCCATCTCTACTAAAAATACAAAAATTAGCTGGTGCTGTGCACCTGTAATTCCAGCTACTCGGGAGGCTGAGACAGAAGGATCACTTGAATCTGGGAGATGCAGGTTGCAGTGAGCCGAAATCACGCCACTGCATTACAGCCTGGGCAACAGAGAGAGAGAGAGAGAGACTCCATCAAAAAAAAAAAAAAAAAAAAAAATAGAGAACAGTTTGCCAAGTCTTATGACACACACACGCACATGCACACACACATACACATACACACACACACACACACACACACACACACACACACAGTCTCTCTATCTCTCCCTCTTTCTCTCTTTCTCCATGCTCTTTGACCCAGTAATTCCATTCCAGGGAATTATCCCAAGAAAACGAATTCAGAATAGGAACAAAAATAAAGCACCTGTATAAAGATGATTCCATTCACATTGTTTATAATTGCAGAAATCTGGAAACAACCAAAATGTCCAATAACAGGGAAAATGCTTTGCCAATTACAGCAGATCCACCAGATCCACTGTCATTTGGCAATTCAAATGACCAAAAGGAAGATAATAGGAAAACACAGAAAAGTGTTTTAGAGTAATGCTACGTGAAACAGGGTTTAAAAAAAAAAAAAAAGCACTGCACGGAACCCCTTCTAAGTACCAGGCATTGTCCAGCACTCCTTCTGTATCTTGGTTTTCCAAAGAATCCAAAATTAACCTACTCTTATCCCCTTTTAACTAACAAGAAAACTGAGGTCCAGAGAGCTAAAGAACTTACCCAGGGTCCCAGAGCTGGCAAGGAATGGCGTCAGGATGTGAATATGCCATCCCCCGCTAGAGTCCCTATACATCCTGGCATCCTCGATGCACGCCTCAATGTCCTACCAAGTGCTTGAGGGGCCTTTCCCATAGCGACATCACGTGTGTTGTGGAGGCCAAACTCGGGGACTAAAAGAGCTGGCAAAAAGTGACTCGGCACCTGAGAAATGCTTGCAAGAGAACACAGCAAAAGCCAAAACAAAATGCAAACAAACAAAAGAAAACTACCAGTTGGGATCAAAAGACCACGGAGAAAAGAAATGAGAGAGTGGTCAGCAAAGCCAGGCTGCAGGAAGGACTGCGCAGAGCCTCGAGAGAGGAGCTGGGAAGGGCAAGGAAGCCTTTTACAGGTGCTGTATCCAGGTTCCAGGCTGGAACCGCAGAAATGAGGGTTTGCCCAGGGCTTCCAGGGAATCGAGCCTTCCTGTACTCACCAGCTCTTCTCTCCAGGGCCCACGCACAGGGACGCTCAATCCGTGTTAGCTGAAATACCCTTATCTCATAATGGGAACAAGCAATAAGGAAAAGGAGGAGAAGAGGCACGAGAGGCATGGGGAGGGGCGGACTGGAAATGAGGTCACACACAGTGGGATTCCGCTGGGTCTGGGGCCTGCCTCCTTAAAGTCTCTCATCTCAGTCTCAGGCAGGAGTTCTGCGGGGAGAGGGAACGCGCTCAGCCATCTGAGAACAGGTTTCAGGTGCAGCAGGAGATTCAGGTTAGACAGTGAGATGGACACCCTGCAATGTACCCGCTGCCAGAAGCCAGAACAAGCTTAGGAGAAAATACTGTAATCAAAACTGCCTTTTCATAGGAAAACACAGAGATTCCTCCCAGCCTGCTGAGATAGGTATAGCTCAGCCTGGAAGCAGAGGGCTAGAGAAGACCGCCCCGGGTCAGTCTGCTTCCTAGAGAAAAACTGCCCAGGGCCACCATTGTCAAAACAGAGCACAGATGCCATAGATCCCTCAAGACGGGCCACAGGTCCAGGCGTGGTGGCTCACACCTATAATCCCAGCACTTTGGGAGCCAAGATGGGCAAACTGCTTGAGCTCAAGATGGCCTGGCCAACATGATGAAACTCCATGGTGGTGCATGCCTATAATCCCAGCTACTTGGGAGGCTGAGGCAGGAGAATTGTTTGAACCCGGGAGGTGGAGGTTGCAGTGAGCCAAGATCTCACCACTGCACTCCAGCCTGGGCAACACAGCCAGACTCCATCTCAAACAAACAAAATATATATATATGTGTATATATATGTACATATATACATATGCATGCCACAGCTGGTTATTGCTGAAGCTGGGGAATCACTACACAGAGGTGGTCACAACATTCTCTCTGCTTTTGTATAAGTATCAACCTTTCCACAACAAGGTTAAAAAAAAAAATAAACTCAGACCTAGGCATTTCACCTGAAGGAGCACAATGAAATCTACCTCAAAACATAGCTCTCTGGTAAAACAAGTATTTTAAACTAAAGGTCCTTAGAGATTAACAGACACTGAAAGAGATTTTTCCCCTATCTATAAAAAGACCAGATGGACCCACCAGGGACAAGGATTGTTGTTTCTTCTCCTCCCTGTTATCTCATTATCTACTGCAGAAAAAAAAAGACCAAAAACGCAACCACACCCTAACAGACCCATTCACAAGATAATGTCCATTTCTTAGGATCATTCCAAGAAATATTTGGGTCCCAAAAGGATATTAGGTAATCACTCTGTGATTCTCACTGTGATACACCAGGGAGAATCCATTTATATGCCATTTCTCTTAGTCATCTAAGAGAAAAGTTTTGTGAGTTAAGTTTTCAGTAAACCTTCAGAGAGCAAAGACCAAGTTTTTCCCCTGGCCCCTACACACCAAGGAAATCACTACAGTCTGGCCCAGGGTTTGGGGCTACCCGCTAGAGCCCAGCAAAGGCTACCAGAGTCTTCAAAATTATCCTATGCTAACAGATTTTCCAGCTGGAGGAGAAAGGAGTTTGCAAATCCAAGTTGGGTGGTAAAGGCAAGGAATTAAGACTGCCTGGGTTCAAGTCACAGCTTGGTCTCTCCTTAGCTATGTGACTTTGGGAAAGTCACTTAACCTCTCTGTGCCTCAGTTTCTTCATCTGTAAAATGGGGACAGCGAGAAGACTTTCCTCACAAGGCAGTTGAGAAGTAAATGCTACATAAAGCTTAGCAAGGGGGCCAGGCACAAAGCAAGCTTGCCATAAAAGTAAATGTCAGCTATTATGACACATCCATTTTGTAACAGGTATAGATATTCATTTTGGAAACCACATGCATCCATTTGAGTCAGCGACCAGGGGAACATGAAATGGGGTGGAACCAGCACTCTCTTTCTGAAACTCAGGCAGTGGTGTGGGAGCCTTGACTCCAGCACACCTAGAGTGGCCCCAGCCGGCCCAGGCCTCCATTGGCCAAGAGGCCAGAAAGAGCTCCTCCTTTCAAAAAGCCACCACCAGAAACAGGAAGCTGCTTCCTTTCCTTTCCATTCAGAGCCAGCATTTCCTTTTTTGTTTTAAAACGCATTCCTCATCTGCAGCCCAGCCCTCTCCCCCAACCACCCTGCAACTCGGGCTCAAACGCACTCAGAGCCATCTCCATTTCCCTTGAATTGTTTTCTGCCCACCAAAGGGATCATGAGCTTCCTGGTAGACCCTGAGCAGATCATGCCCTTAATGCCAACTAAATGTACCCAGGGCCACGAGGAGGCAGGAAGTATGAACTCCAGGCAGGCAGGCAGGCACACCTCTCTGTGGGAGTCTCCTCTTCCTGTTAGAAGGATTCAGGGAAACATGTATTAAGTGATAATGTGATACCCAGAAGACACCCTATTTCCCTTTGTAAAGCACCTCCTTCAACAAAAGGCAACCTCTCCTGGCTGGCTTAGTCTATAGGGGAACCAGCCTCTCTTCAACCACTCCATTTTACTCGGAACCTCAATCAGCACCTCAGTTTCATACAAACCTAAAACATAAACACAGCACTTGGTTGTAAGCGAGTCGACAGTTTGTCTCTTTCTCTGCTCAAGGCTTAAGGCCATGTCTCCCCAACTATGTCCAGTGGAAGAAAAGATCCCCTGGACAAATAAGTGTGAAAACCACTGTTGCAGGACTTCTCAGAACCTTTAAAACACAAATCCTCATCCCCAGGGATCTTCAGGAGGGAGATGGCTGACGCAGCTCAACCTTCTTTCACAGCAGCGTCTTGCAGAATACAGTATGAGATACAGACAGGCTGCGCTGAGGCTTTTTAAGGGCCTGGGCCTTGGTGGGGGTGGGGTGGGAGTTCTCCGGATAGCACCTAATGAGTAAGAACATTCAGGTTGCTTTTTTTTTATTATTATTTTTAAGACAGGATTTCACCATGTTGGCCTGGCTCGTCTCGAACTCCTGACCTCAGGTGATCTGTCTGCCTCGGCCTCCCAAAGTGCTGGGATTACAGGCGTAAGCCACCGCACCCAGCCAGGCTGCCTTTTAAAAAATTATCTGTGACTTTTTTTTTCTTATTGGCAAAACTGTGTGTGTACCATGAATGAAGCTGGTCTCCCTTATCCATATCAAAGCTAAACCCAAATTAATTGGCTAAATTGGGACTTAACACCTCCAGAAGCCATGTGGAAGAAAGCCCCACCACATTTTAAAGTAGCTTACCTCATCATATTGGCAGAAAGCAAAACCCTTATGACCAGTATGTTGCTACTCCAAGTCTATAGATAATGATGTATGAAAATTACTTTTCCCAACCATAGCTGGCATAGTTCACATACTGCATTACACTTCTACCCACCCCCCTTTTTTTTAAAACACAAATCTTCTCTTCTTTTTTAATTTTAATTATACAAGACGGGTCTCAGTATGTTGCCCAGGCTGGTCTCGAACTCCTGAGCTCAAGCGATACCTGCCTCAGCCTCCCAAAGTCCTGGGATTACAGGCCTGAGCCACTGTGCCAGCCTTAAACACAAATCTTAATTCTTACAATTCTTACAATTATCCTGAGGGTAGAAAAATGGAAGGGGGAAGAAAAATAGCAAGCAGGTAGGCTGACTTCAGCTTCCTTATTTGTAAAGACAGTTTGCTCAGTTAAAACACACTACTGCCCACCAAGGCCAAGACGACAGAGAAATACAGACTGATGTAAATATGTAGGTTTTATATGCGACAGCAGTTTGAATGGAGACTTTTTCAATGCAGATGACAAATAGCTGTGCCTGGGAATAAACGGCAATGAATTTTTTATCTCAACAGCTGTCCCGACAGCACATCTCTCCGTCTCTACCTGCGTCTGGAGTCAGGGAGAAAGTCAAAATGGACACCAAGACACTAGATCAAGCCATGTTCAACCCTTTGACTGCGAGGACTTTTCCGCCTATCTGTGGCAGTGGGTGTCATAAAAATTTTAGCTCATCAGCTGTCATTAGTGTTAGTGTATTTTATGTGTGGCCCAAGATCATTCTTTTTCTAGTGTGGCCCTGGGACGCCAAACGGTTGGACATCTGTGCACTAGATTAAAAGGCTACTCCTTCTGGAAGCAACCGTAAAGAATTTCTGACATCTTGACATGAAAACCAATGGATAGTGGGATAGAATGCAAAATCTGCAAGAATTTTTATTCTTGTTGTTTTGGGGGGGGGTTGTTTTGTTTTTGAGTCAAGGTCTTGCTCTGTGACCCAGGCTGGAATACATTGATGAGATCACAGTTCAGTGCAGCCTCAAGTGATTCTCCACCTCAGCCACCAGGATTTAGCTGGGACCACAGGTACGTACAACCACCCCTGGCTAATATTTTATGTTTTGTAGAGACAAGCTCTCACTATGTTGTCCAGGTTGGTCTCAAACTCCTGGACTCAAGGGATCCAGGATAGAATTACAGGTGTGAGCCACCACACCTGGCCAGGTGCATGAATTTTTAAGCCAAACACAAGGCCCCACAAAACTTAAGGTTTTCCCACCTAATTTCCAGGGGATCTTTTGATGCAAGGATGAGAAGCCCTTAAAAGTACACAGATGACTCCAAAGATTCAAGATAGATCATTCGGGCTGAGCCAGCCCACTGGGCAGACTGACCTTCAAAATAGGCCACCCACGATATACTCCAGATGCCTCTCCAAGAATCTGTCCAGACCTCAGGGTCTTTAAGGCACTGGGACAGAGCTAGAAAAGCAAACCCATTTGCTTCTTCCTGCAGGAAACCCCTTGAGGTCGAGACCCCATCATCAGAGGAGAGTGGAATGGGCAGGCTGCTGGTTCACCCTCAGTCAACAGACCAGGCTCAAGGTGACATAATGTCTTACTCGGGGGTGTGAGCCTCCAGGTCTGACTCCCAACTCAGTGCTCCTTTATTATCCACCTTCGTTAACTCTCCTTAACAGGGGTTCCTGGCAAGGCAGTTCTCCCTCAGGCCTTCAGTTTCCTCACCTGCAAGATGAGAGGGCTGGACCAGATGGAAATTCCAAGATCCTTTGCAGCCCTAGGAACCCACAACTCTACTAAATCATCCCCAAAGCTAGGAACCCCAAATAGCACTGTGATCAGTATTTGTAGTTAGGGATGAAACCCAGAATGCAGTTAAAGTGACTTTCATGAGCCTCAAGTGGTTATCTAGTACTACTTTCATGAGCCTCACCATATGGTTATCATGTCTCAGGACACAGAGACCTGAAATCCAGCCCCTCCCTCTGCTATCTTGGAGCAAGAAAAAGGGCTTTCTTCTAATTGGTCAGCTTGGGGGGTCCCCCTTTGCTGCAGGTAACCGCAAAAACTAGAAGCCACACTGCTTGACACATAGCCCAGAAGCTCAGACACAAGCAACCACAAAACTAGAACCCATAATTCCTGACACTTATCCCAGAACCTCACCCACAGGACCATGTCCAGCCTTTTTTTTTTTTTTTTTTTTTTTTTTTTTAACAGTGTCTTGCCCTGTCATCCAGGCTGGAGTGCAGTGGTGCAATCTCAGGTCACTGCAACCTCCACCTCCCAGGCTCAAGCACTCTTCCACCTCAGGCTCCTGAATAGCTAGAAAACAGCTAGGAAAGCAAACCCATTTGCTTCTTCCTGCAGCAGGCGCGCCACCACGCCCAGCTAATTTTGTATTTTTTGTAGAGACGGGGTTTCACCATGTTGCCTAGGGTGGTCTTGAACTCCTGGATTCAAGCTATCCACCCGCCTCAGCCTCCCAAGGTGCTAGGATACAGGCATGAGCCACCACACCCAGCCCCAGCCTCCTTTTTAAGGACTTCGGCGTGACTACAGATGCAGCGGCAAAGGGATAAATGTATGAAGGCTGCCATTCCTACTTAGCAGGGGAAGATTTATGATGCCACAGAGATTTTAAAGACTAGGACAGAAATACATACTAAATGTATTCATACAGTTTGACCCAGCAAATCTCACTTCTAGGAAGATACTCACTGCAGCATGGTTTATAAAAGCAAGACTCAGAAACAGCCTGAATCGCCCACACAGGGAAACCAGTTAGCTGAATTTATGGTATGACCACACAATGCAGCTACTAATAGTGCCGATGCATATGTATATGTGCTGATGTAGACAGAAGACATTTACAAGGCCATGCACAATATGTGTCACAAATATACACATGTACATTTGTATGCAAATGTGGGAAGAACATACAGCAAAATGCGCAATGGAATTAACCTGGAGAGGCAGCATTCTGGGTGATTTTTGTTGCTGCCATCTAGTACTTTCTTTTTCTACAGTGAACATATATCATAATGTATTTTTAAAATATTTCAATTAAAAATAGAAAGTTAAAGAATACATTGTCAGAGGAACTGTTCAGAAAGAATAAGGCAGGTAGCCATTTAAAAAATGATGAGTAAGTTGATCTCTAGGCAGCTTCTCCTTTCTCAGAATGAGACAAGCGCAGAGCTGGCTGCATCATGGTGCTGAGAGTCCTGTCTTTGAGGATGTGCTGGCCTGGACATTAGGGAAGCAGCCCCGTGCCCAAACCCTGAGGCTGCACAGACTGGGTGGCCACCAGGAAGCCCAAACATCTAGAGTCAAGCCACTGAATGCCCTCAGACCAGCCCTTTTCATTACTGGCCATTTCCTTGGTCTCAGCAACCATGACCCTGCATACAATCTCCCCACCATAGCGACAGCTGTGGAGTTCTAAACGTGAGTTGACAAGACCAGTCAACCTGGGTTCAACCACCTGCTGAAACAGTCTCTCCATCCCCCCCACTCCGCCCCCCAACCCCCGCCACAATTCACTCAGCTGTAACATTAGGATAAAGCCTCATAGCGTCCTTGTGAATGTTAAGGTGCAACATATGCTGAGAGCCCCGTGCAGTACTCCACACAGAACAAGTGACCAAGCATGTTCCTCATCTTCGTCTGCCCTCTCTACTGGAAGGCCATTCCCCTGACCCCAAAGGCACCTATGCAGCTTTCCCTTTGAACTGAATGTAAAAAAGAGATCTCAACCAGCCTATTCTGAAAGGATGGCCTTTCGAAAAGGCACAGCTTGGAGAGACCTGGCCACAGGCTTTGCTGCTCCTCCCCAGCACCGCAGACACCGCCACCGTGGGCCAGTGTCTCTACGTGGTCCGTCTCCAGACACATCCCGCGGGCAGGAGAATACCTGCCGCGTAGACTGCCACTTTCCTGGACTTTGAGACAACCCAGACGACTCCAAGAACAGGACACAACCCTGACGTGGAAGAAGGCATTCCCACAGCTGCAGGCAACAAACCACACCTGCTGGTACCCACACCAACAAAGCTGCAGATCTGATAAGACCTCGCTCCAGCACCACCCAGCCCTCCCCAGGCTCACAGCCGCTGCAGGTCCCCCTGCAGGCTGCCTACAAGAAACATTTGGGAAGTAGGTTTCACCAGCGAAAAAGTTACCCAGCTGAAAGTGGACACAAAAAGGGCCAGAGCCTCAGTTCTGCATCCCTTCAGGGATGGCTGGAGCCACTTGGCCAAAGGGTTACAACTGTGGCCACAGGGCAGAAGTGGAGGGATGCCACACTTCGAGACAGGGACTGGGTGGGAAAGGAAACCAGGTTTCAGTCTCAGTTCTGCCAGGAACCCGTGACTTGGGAGAAATCACCAAGACTCTGGGAATATTTTCCATAAAACCAGGAGGTGGTTCACGCCTGTAATGCCTGCACTTTGGGAGGCCAAGGCGGGCAGATCACTTGAGGCCAGGACTGGCCAACATGGTGAAACCCTGTCTCTACTAAAAATACAAAAATTAGCCAGGCATGGTGGTGCACGCCTATAATCCCAGCTACTCGAAAGCTAAGGCAGGAGAATTGCTTGAACCTGGGAGGCAGAGATTGCAGTAAGCAGAGATCATGCCACTGCACTCCAGCCTGGGCGACAGTGGCACTCTGCCTAAAAAATAAAAACAAAAAAAACAGGAGGTTGGACAGGCCAAGGGTTCAGTGGGGTTCCCAACGTAGGGTCCTGAAAGCTGTGCTACCAGAGTCATGACTGTGCCCTGCCTGGCCCCTTCACTAGACTAGGAGTGTCCCTAAACCCTAAAGACTGGGAGAGTAGCCCACCTACTTCAGAGCCCTCGCCAGGTGGCTGCCAGCCAGGTAAGCGCAGCAACAGGAACCGAAGGTCTGTCCAGGGAATATGCCTCAGCACACCCTAAGGACCTAATCTTCAGGCCTTAGCACCCTTCCCCCTCCCAGCAGTTCCATTGTCAGATGCTCCTTGGGAAGCACAGGGAGAGCTCAGGTCCCCCACATAGCAAGGCTGTGACCTCTGCCACAGCAGAGCTGTGTGAGGACCAGGCCTCTCTGACCTTCTAGGTGGCAGGAGAGCCTTCCCTCTGACCCCTCACAGCTCCAGGGCAACTGCCCAGGGAGGCAGCCCAAGGGCAGAGACTGCACCTACCACAGTTCCCAACATCACATCCCAGCAAAGCCTGATGATCAAGGTCCTTCAGCCCCTTTCTCCAGGCCAGCTTGCTTAGGAAGGATTTTTCTACGCAAGAACACAAGGCAGGGAGAGTCAGGATGGCAGAGCCTGTCTCTGGGAAGTACTAGTAGGCTGCAGGAAAGGGCAAGTCACAGTGTCCCTGGAACGTGAAGCTCCGTGAGGCAACATGTGTTTGCTTCTACACACCCTTCTCTCCCCAGCGCTGGGCAGATTCAAAGGAATGAAGGTTATGATGACTGGAATGGGCTGCAGGCCCAGCTATGAGGCAGGCCAGGTGTCCCTCCGTGAGCACATCTGGGACATAAGAACATTCCTATTTGCCTCGGTGGAGTTCTCAGACCCCTAGGAGGGTCTAGCGGAGACAGAACACCAGGTCCTGCCAGGATGAGGTAGCCTCACAACTTCTGTTAACAGATTCACACCCTGCTTTCAGACTGTCTCCCTCCCTTTCTATTGAGAGAGGGAAAATGTGTATGATCAAGAATGCGGTCTCCAGGAACGTTTATGAGATTGAGAAGAGATGGGCACGCTGCAGGGCAAACAGGAGGTAAATGCTAAACCTCAGCTCCTTCTGCCCTTTTCTAACCAAACTGGACCACGACACAGAGAAAAGTTATCCTCAGAAAACCAGACACACTGACCCCTGCACCCCATCTCAACCCAGATTTTGGGCAGCAGCAGCCCATCCCCGGTCAGAGACCTCCAGGGACACCTCATGTGCTGCTTCTCCCACTGAGTGCTTATTTAATGAGGGGCAGAGTGGGCTGGGGCTCTTAAGATTCTAGAGAAGTCCGATGCAGTTGTGCAGACCAAGGCCTCCAGTCAGACCCTTCTTCCAAACCCAGGAATCCAGTGTTGCAAGCACAGTCTCTGGGGACCCTGGCCTGGTTTGTGGGGAGCCCACAGTACAAGAAAGAATGCCGAGTGGACATCACCACACGCCCGCCTGGCCCTGCCACATGCTGCTGGGGACAGGCAGCTCCACCTAGCTTGCTGAGACTGTTTCCTAGCCTGTGTCACCTGCCTGTATGAGATGAGAGGCAGCTGCAGAAGTACCTTTCCCTAAAAGTGGCCTGTGCCGTAAGTGCTATTGGACTCTCACTAGGGAAAGCTGCCAGGCAGACCCCTTTTGAAAGCAACAATGTGAACTGACAGACAAAATGCTGCAGGTGTGAGCAGTCTCGTTCCTATTTTATGGACAGGAAAGCTTGAGACTCAGAAGTCATGGGACTTGCCCAAGGTCACACAGACAGAACCCAGGCCCAAAATGAAAGCCATGTGCTTCCTGCTCACCACACTGCTCCTATGGCAACAATTCTGGTAATAAACAACCCCCACTTTATAGGCTCAGTAAATCTGGATTTTAGAACCATTCTTAAAGAGGTTATTCTTAAACAGGGGTAGTATAAAAACAATCAGAAACATTTAATTTCACCAACCGAATCTCCTTCCCTAATCTAGAGAATTTCCAGCTTCCAGAGCCCTCAGAAATCCACTCCAATCTCCTTTTTCAGGTGAGGAGGCTGAGGCCTCGAGGATGGAGTGACTCATCCAAACTAGCTGGTGGCAGCCCCATGGAACTTGCTCCAGGGGTCTAAATTCCCAACCCCAAAAACAACCCATCTCCTGCCTTTTCAGGGAGTGGGGTGAACCGGAATCCACATCTGGTGGGAAGAACAGGGAGCTGGATTTACACTGCAAATCCCCTGCGGGCCTTCAGATGGGTTCTCAGCTGCCAGGGATGATCGTCTAAACCAACACTCAGGAGGGAAGCCACTGAATAAACCAGCTCCAAGACTTCAATAGCTGGATGCTCTGGGGCATCACCACACCACACTGCCGTCAAAATGAGGGACTCTGAAAGTCAGGGTAGGACAAAAGGCCATTCCTGAGAATGCACAGCAAGTGGTTCTCCTACACATACACTCTGGGAGCCAGGAGCTCTTCAGAGCGACATGGGGACAATCCCACAGAGGTCAACAGAGAGAGCATTCTCCAAGCCCAGCAACACCGAAATCCAGCCGCACACACTCTGACGGACAGCGACCCCTCCTCCCGGAACTGAACCTCACAGGCCCCTTATTGTGTCAGCTTAAAAACTGAACTTTGCTGGGCAAACACACTCAGCTGTGTTCAACAAATCAGTTTCTCTCAACACTTGGAAAACTGCAGCATGCACGCAGAAAGGCCGGTTGTAAGGGGTTCTGTTTGTTTTTTAAGCAAAGCCTTGGTCAGTACAGCTTTAGCAACTGTAATAAAAAATCATAATACCCAGCACTGACTGTATTCTTCCAATGTCCTGTGACTTTACAGCTTCTAAGAAAATAAAACTGAAGGAGAGTCACTGCCGAGCATTTGGGATCAAACAAGGATTCAGGCTTGTGGCGTGCCTGGAGGAAGGATTGGTCTTGTAATAATTACCGCAATCACAGAGAGCCTTATGACAGCTGGCAGAGGCAATTAGCAACGGCGGAGCAGGGCGGGGCGGGGGGAGAGGACTGGTAAGAAATTGAGAATCTAATAAAATAAAACATCTCCAGACCTGCAGCAGGCCAGATGTGGCAGGGCAAGATGGTGAGAGGCCCCTTCTTGAAGACTGGGCAGCTATTAACTGGTCCCTGAGGGTTCACAGGCCCGTCCCTGGCCGAAATCACATTTGGAACGCACTAGTTGCAGTCATTTGTGTATGGACAGGGTGCCTCAATACCCTCGGGCTGGCTTTTCCAAATCCTTCTAATACTTCCCGGCTATAATTTGAGAGGAAGGCCCGCATATCTAATTTCTTCACACTCCAGGCTGTCTCCATTAGAACCCCTTAAACAGTGTCCTCTTCCCACCAAAGGCTTGCTTCCCCAGCATAATCCTTCCTAAGGCAAAATCCAATCTTTGGGGGGAAGCAGGGGGAGTCAGCGGGTAATTATTAATACATTTTAAGCAGCAAGCCTCCGTGGCAACGTGAAAGGAAAGCACCAAACGCCTCAACAGCAAAAATGCAGTTTCAGCAACACTTTTTAAAAAGCGGCAGACAAGACCTGGGAGGCGAGGAAAGGAAGAGACAGGACGGCGTCTGGGGCGTGAAGGGAAGGCAGCGGACGGCAGGCCTGCGCTCACGCTCAGGGGGACTTCCTCTGTCACCCAGCCCACGGGTGCTCGGCTCGGTCACACGGGGTAAAGTCCAGCGTGTGACTCAGTGGGACAAGTCCTGCGGCCCCACAAACTGGAAATGGGGTGGTGGCGGAGAAGTGGGGGAAGGTGATGTCCGCGCACAGCCCACCCCGCCCACGGGCCCCTTGAGCCTCCATCCCAGTTCCCACCACGTACACGCCCCGCAAATCCTACCCAAGGAGAGGGCTGGTCCCGGGTCCTCCGGCTGCCGCATCAACGAGTGCAGGAGGGAGGGGAAGCCTCCTACTGGGCGACGCGGGCTAACCCGGTCCCTGACCCTCGGGCGCTGCAGCTCCCTTACCTCCAGGGTCCGGATCTCCTGCTGGGTGAGGTCGTTGGACACGGCGCACTTGGTGCGCAGCCCGCGCAGGCTGCCGATGGAGATGTCGATGAGCTTCTGGAGCTGCCCGCACTGCTGCAGCGCCCGGCTGGCCGCGGCCCCGGCGCCTCCCTCCGCGGCCGCCGCATCCCCCCCGCCACCGCCCTCCTTCTTCTCTCCCATCGCCGCCGCGCGCAGCGCCGCTCTATCCATGCCTAGGCATCGGGGCCGCGGCGGCCGAGGCTGGGAGCCCGGGGGCGCGGGCGCCTCGGCAGGGAACCCCCGAACTGGAAGGGCTGGACCAGAAGCGCCCCTCGGCGCTGCCCGAACCGGGACGCCGGGAGAGCCGGCAGCCGAGTCCGCCGCTCCCTCCCGCCCAGCTGCGGCGGCAAAGCGAAAGCCGCGGCGACCCGACGGCTTCGGCTCCCGAAGCCTTTTAAGCGGCGGCGGGGGCCGGGTCAGGGCGGCCGGGCATGCTGGGACTTGTAGTCCGCGCCGCGCACCTGCCGCCGGACCCCGCCCTCGGGGCCCGCCACCGCGCCCGCGCCGCGCTCCCGACCCCCCGCTCAGCTCCCGCTGGCGGCCGCGGGTGCGGGCGGGCCCCTCCTAGGTGTCTCGGGTGGGGCTGCCCCGCGCCGGCTCCTCCCCCGGGCGCCGAAAGTCGAAAAGCCGAGTCTCCCCGTCCGCCTCCGCCTCCGCCCCCCACCCGGCCGTGGAGCTTCCCGCGACCCCCGGATGGGGCGGGGCTGAGGCGGGGAGCTCCCTGGACACCAGGCGGCTCTGCGTCCCGCCGTCCCGCAGTTCCTCAGCCGCTGCCCAGCCCTGGAAGATGGGGACCGGGGAGGTTCCAGGATTTGTGTGTGGGTTTAGGGGCCGCCATCTAGTGGGAAGGGGCTTACAGAGCCTCTCCTGTAACTGGCTCACAAAGCGCTCTGCTCTGGATTGCCGGCGTCAAGAGGATTGCTCAGGCTTGGAGAAAGGCGAAGGGCTTTCTTCTGGACCACATTTACCCACCAAAACAAGAGTCCCATCCCTCCGCCATTCCCAACCCAGCCAGCCAGCTCAGACACGGGGGACAGCGCACTGAATTGTCGATGGCTTCAGAGCAAGTGCCTGAGACTCAAATTCTGATTCCACCATTGCCTAGGGTGTGACCTTGGGCACATTCGAATTCCTCTGAATGCTGAGTCTCCTCATCAAATAACTCATCGGGTTCCTGTGAAGAATGAGTTAATGTATGTACAACACCTAGATTGGCACATGTGGTCGCTGGATAAATGTTAGCAATTCTATCTAACCTCATCTGAATATGGCCCTGGATCCAAGTAGTGGGCATGGAGCAGTATGGTACTGCCAAGGACTGGGAGTCCTCTGTCTTCTGTGCCTTCCTGTGCCTCCTAACCCAGCAATCAAGTCTCGCCCATCTGTTCACCCTCGTCTCCCACTAGTTCAGCCCATGTGCTCTATTATCTGGCAAAACTGAAAAACCAAGACTCTGATCAAAGCTCCCACACCTCCATACTTTCAACATCTGTCAACCAGAAAAATGTCTCCCTCTGAATTTTCTCTTGTAAGCTGCTCGATTGCAGAAGCCACTAGCTAGTGTATTATACCCTCTTCATAGAGCCAGAGACAGTGCATGGCACACAATAAAGGCTGCAACGTGCCTCATGAGCTCTTTCGGCAGGTCCTACAGGGTGTTTCTTTTACCTCTTAGGCCAGCTGAGGGTAGGGGTGTGTGTGTGTGTGTGTGTGTGTGTGTGTGTGTGTGTGTGTGTGTGTGTGTGTGTGTACGTACAGATAGATCATTGTTTTTTTAGTTTTGGTTTTGTATTTGAGGATGAGAATTGCATAGGAGGTGGGATACAAACATTTATAGACACTAAAACCATCAATAGTAGGTGGCAGTTTATATTACACTTTCCTTTAATGCCATTTGACATTTCAAAAGAAATTAAAGGTGGGCTCATGCCTGTATCTCAGCACTTTGAGAGGCCGAAGGGGAAGGATCACTTGAACCCAGGACTTTGAGACCAGGCTGGGCAATATTGGCAAGACTTTTTCTCTTAAAAAAATAAACTTAAGCCGGGCACGGTGGCTCACGCCTGTAATCCCAGCACTTTGGGAGGCCGAGGCGGGTGGATCACGAGGTCAAGAGATCGAGACCATCCTGGTCAACATGTTGAAACGCTGTCACTACTAAAAATACAAAAAATTAGCTGGGCATGGTGGCGTGTGCCTGTAGTCCCGGCTACTCGGGAGGCTGAGGCAGGAGAATTGCCTGAACCCAGGAGGCGGAGGTTGCGGTGAGCCAAGATCGCGCCATTGCACTCCAGCCTGGGTAATAAGAGCGAAACTCCGTCTCAAAAAAAAAAAATAAAATAAAAAAAATCAGGTCTAGAAAGCAAAACTATAATAACTTTAAAATGTGCTTTTGCAAATTAACCCCTCCTCTGGAGATTTTCTGAAATGCAAGGAGGTTCCTCCCTAATCCCTGACCTTTTCCATTGAAAGTCTTTAATGGAGTACTCACTCAACTTATAAAAAGACTCCCTGCACTGTATTATGAATTTCTCAACCTGTTACCTTAACCCCACCCCACTCCTTGCAAAGTAGTAACTATTATGAAAGGGAAACTGTAATTATGGTTCTCAAACTGGAACATGCATCGGAATCACCTGTAGGGCTTGTTAATTCCCAGAACCACAGACCCCACCCCTATGGTTTCTAATTTTGTAGGCTGGAGGACAGGGCAGGAGAATTTGCATTGCTATCAAGTTCTCAGGTGGTCCTGATGTGATTAGTCTGAGCCCAGTCTCAAGTCTTTACTTTGAGAAGCCTTGGTACAGAGGAAGGTCAGTGGGCAGGGAACTATCTCAAGGTACGACCCACAACCCAGCCTGGCTGCTTCAGAGCCTCTGTCCAGCAGCCAGAGCTGCCAGGCTTGAACGACTCACTCACTCTAATGCAGTTCACAAAAGATTTTTTTTCTCTTTTTCTTTTTTTTTTGAAATGGGGTCTTGCTGTGTCACTCAGGCTGGAATGCAGTAGCGTGATCATGGCTCAGTGCAGCCTCAACCTCCCAGGCTCAAACGATCCTCCCACCCCAGCTTCCCAAGTAGCTGGGACTACAGGAGTGTGCCAGCATGCCTAGCTAACTTTAACTTTCCATTTTATTTTTTGTAGAAATGGAGCGTCTCTACATTGTCCAGGCTGGTCTCAAACTCTTAGGCTCAAGAGCTCCTTCCCCTTCAGCCTCCCAAAGTGCTGGGATTGCAGGCGTGAACCACCATGCCTGGTTCACAAGAGATTTCCTGGTAAGTGCCTATTTATGCACTTACATCGAACTTGTTATTGCCACTGGGGCCTGGTCATCACATCACATGCCCACATGGATGTGGGAAGCCACATCCTAAGAAGAGCCACTGCCAGCTTGTGGCATTCCTGCCCACCCATGCCACCACAGGGGTGATGTCAGAGCCTGAGACTAGACAAACGCCAGCTCCCTGGTTATGCTCCCACCAGGTTCTACGAAGCCAGTCTCTCCTCTGTGGATACACTCTTCCCTCTGATTATCCAAAGCATTCAGCAGGCCACAGCTTTCCTTGCTCACAGATCCAGGCTTCTTGCCTGGATTTGAGTCATCTGTCCGAAACAAGTTTATAGAACTGCCCCTTAGAGGTGGAGAAGTTTTTTTTGTTTTTGTTTTTTATTTTCAAGAGACAGGGTCTTGCTGTGTTGCCCGGGTTGGAGTGCAGTGGTGCGATGAAAGCTCACTGCAGCCTCGAACTCCTCAGCTCAAGCTATCCTCCTGCCTCTGCCTCCTGAGTAGCTGGGACTACAGGTGCCTGCCATCGCATCTGACTCTTTTGTAGAGAGTGGGGTGGTCAGCTCTGTCTCTGGATCACTGTATGACCTTGGGCGAGTCTTATATGACCTTGGGAAAATCTTCTAATCTGGTAGCACAGCTTCTTATTTGCAAGATGGTAATGTTTTATGAGGATAAGCAGATTATGTAACACAAAGTGATGGTCATAAAATAAGGGTTCAGCATATTTTATTTATTCGATAAATATTTACTTTGTGTTTACTTAAACTGTTCCAAATGCTTATTAACTCATTCAATGAACTCTGCATTACTTTCTTCCCCACCCTCCAGAATGAATCTCTTCTAGTTTGATGAATTAAATTATTATGTGTTGATTCAGGGTTTCAACATCGTCTCCAGGTTCTTGAGGCTTTTTCTGAGGCTCCCCAGTAGAGAAAGTTTGCTTATTCCCTCCTTCCTCTCCTCTGCCTCAGATCCCCCCATCAGTTTCCCCAGCTTGTCTGCATCCAAACACCAACAGCAGGAGTGGGAGCATTTTTGTGCACAGGCTCAAGAAACATGAAGAGGACAGTTACCATGTGCCAGGCTCTAGGGGAGGCTCAGAGTGAAGGAAACCGAGTCCTTATCCCTGTGGAACATACATGAAAAGAAGGGCAGGAAATGAATGTCAATAAATATATTACTAAAATAAACTGAGAATCGTAAGTGCTATGCAGAAGAAGACAAAAGCAAATAGCCGAGAGTCTCTGGTGGCTAAGGTACTTCACTAGATGAAGTGGACAGAGAATTACTATCTGACCATTGAACTAAGATGTAAACAAAGAAAAGCAAACCCATGTGGAATCTTCCAGGAAAGGAGCATTCCAGGCAATAGGAACATCATGTGCAAAAGCCCTGAGGCAGGAATAGCTTAAAACACTCCAGGAACAGAATAAAGGCCCAGGGAGCCACAGCACGATGAGGAAGAGGAGCAACGGCCGGTGGCGACACTGGAGAGCTGGACAGGGGCCAGATGAAGTGGGACATGGGAAGGAAATTTGGATTTTTCTCTAAGTCTTTGTTACTTCTAATGTGGTCCAAGAGCAGCAGCAACTGTATGGCCTGGGAGCTTGTTAAAAACGCATCCTTGAGCCCAACCCCAGATAACTGAATCACAGACTGCATCTTAGCAAAATGCCCACATGACCGAAACATATTAAATTTTTAGAAGCACAGTACTCTAAGTTTCTGGAAAGAAAGCCATGTTCTTTGCAGGTGGAGAGTTTTAAAGATCCCTCAGGCCACCACATGGAGAGCAGATGGTAGGGAGGCAAGGGCAGAGCCATGGCTCTGGTTTTGAGACAGCTGTCGTGGCCCAGGCCAGGTGGGGAGCAGGAACGAGGTGGGAGTGGAGGAGAAGGAGGAAATAGAGGGGACAGAGGACATGTTTTGGAGGCAGAGTCAAGAGGACAAATCGATGGATTGAATGTTGAAGGAGGAAAAGAAGAATTCCGGCCATCCTGGCCATGTAGCCTCCACTCCTTCAAAGATACCACGGGGCACTGTGGGAAGAGCCCTATCCTACAGCCAGGTGTGACCACACCCTCAGGTGCCAAATCCACTCTCCCCTGCCTGCTCCCCTCCACTCCTAGCATCATCTCAGGACTCAGTAGGTTTCTGTTAGAGCCTGAAGCTGTACACAGGGAGCTTGGGGTTCATGGATTTCACCTTCAGTTAAATCAGTCAAGAAATGCACAGAGCCACCCTGGAGACATACACTCTTCTTATTGTTATGATGTACACCTGTGCTCATTCATTCATTCATTCAACAAATATCTACTGAACCCCCAATATATGCTCGGCACCATGCCCGACTCTGGGGATACAGCAGTAAACAGTACATCATGTTATAGTCTATAAAAGGACTTTCCATCTATTTCGGCTCACAGTAAACTTGTGTTGTCTTCCTAAGGCCCATCCCATGTTGCTCCCGGCTAGAAAACCCCATGGGTTCCCTCTTGGCCTCAGAATGAGGTTTGAATTCCTGAAGCAGGGCTACAAGGTCCTGTGTTCCTGGTCCTGCTGATGTCTCCAAGCTTATCTGCTACCCAAGGCTGTTTTGAGTGAATGTCCCGGTTTGAAGAATCTGATGAAAATAACCCTCTCTCTAGAAAAAAAAATAGACACCCACAATTGAAATCAAATGTCTGGGGGTTTGTGGACGCCCTTGAGGCTGTCCATGAACCCCAGGCCCATAGACAATCTTGTCTCTACCTTTCACTCAACAGTCTTGATGACACCACGGAGTTTCATGTCGTGATGTCTTTGCTCAGGCTATCACTTCTGCCTGCGGTCCTTTGTCTCCAGCTCCCTATGTAAATTTCTTTTTTTTTTTTTTTTTTTTTTTTTTTTAGAGAGTCTCGCACTCTTGCCCGGGCTGGAGTGCAATGGCACAATCTCGGCTCACTGCAACCTCTGCCTCCTGGGTTCACGTGATTCTCCTGCCTCAGCCTCTCAAGTAGCTGAGATTACAGGCGCACACTACCACATCTGGTTAATTTTTTATATTTTTAGTAGTGACGGAGTTTCACTCTGTTAGCCAGACTGGCCTCGAACTCCACCTCAGCTTCCCAAAGTGTGGGATTACAAGCATGAGCCACCGTGCCTGGCCCTCTGTGTAAATTTCTACTAATCCTAGAAGTCTAACTCACATGTACCCCACCTCTGAACCCATAACAGGAGCAATCTTTTTAAATTCCATATTCCCTTAAAACTTTGCATGCTTTCTTATGCTTTATTATTTCCCTACCTGATTCTTCCCTATCTGGATAGTGAGTCTCTTTGGACTCAGATAGACACTGTATGACCTTGGCAAAGTTTTTTAGCTCTCTGAGCTTTTATTTTCTCATCTGTAAAAATGAGCATAATAATCCCTCCCCCCATCACTTAAGCCCAGGAGTTTGAGACAAGCCTGGGCAACCTAGTGAGACCCCGTCTCTACAAAATAAAAATAAATAAAAAATAATCCCTCCCCTCAGGGTGGCTGAGAGAGGTAAAGAAAATAAAGCAAATAGGCCTGGCACACAATAGTGCTTAACACGTGTTTGAATAAACAAACAAGGGAATACAGTTTACAGAAGAAACCAGGCCCTCTCTCTAGGGATCTGACTCCTGTGTGGCCCTTAGGTGCTTGTTCTAGAAGGCACATCACTACCACCTGTGCAGTACAGGCAGAACCAGGCTGTGGAGCAGGCTGTAAGGAGAAACAAAGTTGAAAAACAGCCTGACCAGGCCGGGCGCAGTGGCTCACGCCTGTAATCCCAGTACTTTGGGAGGCTGAGATGGGCAGATTATGAGGTCAGGAGTTCCAGACCAGCCTGGCCAACATAATGAAACCCCATCTCTACTAAAAATACAAAAATTAGCCAGGCATGGTGGTGCATGCCTGTAATCCTAGCTACCCAGGAGGCTGAGGCAGGAGAATCGCTTGAACCTGGGAGGCAGAGGTTGCAATGAACCGAGATCACCCCACTGCACTCCAGCCTGGGCGACAGTGCGAGACTCTGTATCAAAAAAAAAAAAGAAAAGAAAAAAACCCTGAGTAGGCCTAAAACTGAAGCCACCCGAGTTGTCCTAGGCGTCTTCAGGCAACCTGGCAAGAGACAGAACTGCTCTGGGAGATGTAGGGAAGAAATGTCTTGGGAAGCCCAGGAGGGGATGTGGGTGCTGTCTTTTCATTCGGTTACCTTCTGAGCCATTTCTCCTCCTCCAGTTTCTAAACCTTTGCCCAGCTGACACCATCCGAGTACACCCTGTACTCTCTCACTTGCAGTTTCTTGCTCTCATCTCCCCATCACTTCAGCTCAGTCATCGTGGGCTCTAGCTTCCCCTCCACACCATCCTTCATCAGAGCCTCCAATCCTCTTTCAATATCACCTTTTTCACTGTCAGCCACTCATGTCCTTGCTTCCCTTCTAACCCTGAGCAGACCCCATGCTCCACCGTGACTGTTACTCCCTGGCTGAACCCTCAATAAACCTGCCCCTCTCTGTCCATTATTTAAACCTGACTAAATTCCAACTCTTCCAAAACCCAACCCTCACCTTCTTCAGGCCAGCGCCAGAGCAGCTGAAGGTGCTGAAGAAAAGCACACAGAACTGTTGATGAGTTGCTCTTTACATTCATGACCCCGCCAGGCACAGTGGCTCATGCCTATAATCCCAGCACTTTGGAGGGCTGAGGCGGGCAGATCACCTAAGGTCGGGAGTTCGAGACCAGCCTAACCAACATGGAGAAACCCCCATCTCTACTACAAATAAAAAATTAGCTGGGCGTGGTGGCGCATGGCTGTAATCCTAGCTACTCTGGAGGCTGAGGTGGGAGAATCACTTGAACCCGGGAGGTGGAGGTTGCAGTGAGCCAAGATCATGCCATTACACTCCAACCTGGGCAACAAGAGCAAAACTCAGTCTCAAAAAAAAAAAAAAGAAAAGAAAAGAAATGAAGCCCTCAGACCAGATCCACCAACCCTCCTGCCCCTGCGCCCAGGCTTCCTGCCTCTCCTCCTGCAACCACAGAAGAAGCCTCCTGTTGGAGTCTAAGGCAATGACTGTCTGCTGGGACTCTGGATCCCAGGCCCTCAAGCAGGCTCAAGGCCTTTGATCCAGTGAGTATCCTGCTTTTCTCTGCATCATCATTTTCTCCCTTTCTGCTCTGTTATTTTTTATTTTTATTTTTATTTTTGAGATGGAGTCTTGCTGTGTCACCCAGGCTGGAGTGCAGTAGTGCTATCTTGGCTCATCACAACCTCTGTCTCCCAGGCTCAAGCACTTCTACCTCAGCCTCTCGAGTAGCTGGGATTACAAGCATGTTGCCACCAAGCCCAACTAATTGTATTTTTAGTAGAGACGGGTCTTCACAATGTTGATCAGGCAGGTCTCGAACCCCACAGCCTCAAGCGATCTGCCCACCACAGCTTCCTAAAGTGCTGGGATTACAGGCATAAACCTCTACGTCTACCCTGTTATTCTGAGTTGCACGCAAACATATTTTAGTATCTCCCTTAAGGAAAGGAAGGAAGAGAGGGAGACAGGGAGGGAGGGAGGGACTATTAGTTAGGGTCCTGGCAGAAATCAGGATTCTCTCAGATGGTTCAACTGATGTCAAAGAAGCTACTAAACAAAGTTAAGGAAACAAACAAGGATGTTGCAGGACCCAGAGACAAATGAAGGTTTGTAGGGTGACAACTCCTGGCCCAGAAATGACCAAGGGAAGAAAAAGCATCACAGGAGCCATTGAGAAAATGGCAGCCTGGAAGGAACTGCAGGCATGAAGCAGGACACAGCTCCTGCCGGAGACAAGACACTGAAACAGAGACGGAGGGGGCGGAACATCCACTCTCTCTTTCCTTCAGCCTTCAGTTCTCCTGCCTTTGCCTCCCCTTGGCTGAACCCACATGGAAGTGTCCTAACGAAAAGAGCCCCAGTAATGCAGTACAGAAAGATCTCTCTCCCGGGGCCCAGAGTGGGACACTAAAGGACAGTGAATGGATCTTGGACGGGAGAATGGCCAGCGCACCTTCCCTCATCCCTAAATCCCCTTTCGGTTTCTGCCCTTTCTCTGCTTACATTATAGCAAAACATCTTGAAAGAGTTGTCCGTGCTTGGCTGGGCATGGTAGCTTGTGTCTGAAATACCAACACTTTGGGATTACAAGGAGGAAAGATCACTTTAGCCCAGGAATTAAAGACCAGCCTGGGAAACATGGCAAAACCCCATCTCTACAAAAAAAATACAAAAATCAGCCGGGCGTAGTGGCTTGTGCCTGTAGTCCCAGTGACTTTGGGGACTGAGGTGGGAGATCACTTGAGCCTGGGAAGTTGAGGCTGCAGTGAGCCGCGTTTGTGCCACTGCATTTCAGTTTAGGTGACAGAGTGAGATCCTGGCTCAAAACAAACAAAAAAGCAACAAAAAAATTCCCACTGTTTTACTTTTGCAAGACTGAATTTCCTCATAGGCACCTAAATATTCTACTGGGTCTTTTAAAGGAAATTTCCTTTCCTATTAAATTTATAGTCACATGTATGACGCGTGTATGTGAAATATGAACAGAGAATCTGGCATTCTGGATGTGGGAGTAGATGAGGTCTCATATTATTGACATGTAATTCCATAAAGCGAAGACTTGGAATGACGTCATCATCTTTCTACCCTCTCTGGTTCCAGCCTCCATGAGGCAGCATGACAAATGGCTTAAGGGCCAGGGCTGCAGAACAATAAATGGTTTAAATTTCATTTCTTCTTTTTTTTTTTTTGAGATGGAGTCTCACCCTTGTTGCCCAGGCTGGAGTACAGTGGCACGATCTCAGCTCACCACAACCTCTGCCTCCCGGGTTCAAGCAATTCTCCTGCCTCAGTCTCCCAAGTAGCATGCGCCCAGTCAATTTTTGTATTTTTAGTAGAGACGGGGTTTCTCCATGTTGGTCAGGTTGGTCTCGAACTCTCGACCTCAGGTGTTCCACCCGCCTCAGCCTCCCAAAGTGCTGGGATTACAGGCATGTGCCACTGTACCCAGCCTTAAATTTCATTTCTAACCCTTCTTTGCAATGTGACCTTAACCAAGTCACTTTATCTCTCTGAGTCTCAGATTTCTTATCTATAAATTGCCTGAGTATGGTAGTCATAGAGATTAAGTGAGCAATACACGTAAAGCCCCCAGCCTCTGAGCCCTGCATGAGTAAGCACACTGGAACAGTGCCAATCATTTCCATAGCAAGGATATTATCTTCTAGAAGCTTCCCAGTGATCACAGGCTACAGAAAGAGGTGGTGCACATGGACTGGGGCAGTAAGTTGAGGACTGGCAGCTGTTTCTGGCAGGTTGTTTGGAAGGGGATGAGGAGTGACTAGAAATGAAGGATGACGTAATGTCCTTTCTAGGATCAAAGCATTGAAGGGATTATGGCATCCATTCCCACAAGTATGAGTCAAAATAAAAATAACACTAAAAAGCACAAAACATGAAATCTGAATGCATGCTGAAAAACCAGTCTCTTTCTAGATGTTCTGATTGCACCATTCCAGATAAATTCACCGAAGCTGAATTCATGTTTTCAATGCCCTTGCTCTGTTGCCTGCCTGCAGGAAATGCAGCAGGTGTCTGAGCCCAGGGACGAGAATTCCTAGGATCTGAATGCCATGAGATACCTTCACACCTGTGATACAAGTCATGATCATGATCATGCAGTGATTGAGTCAATTTTCTGTTGTCCCATTGTTCTTCAAACTCTTCAAAGTCCTTTCACTTATATCAGCTTGCTTGAACTCCACAGTGGTAGTCAAAAGGAAATCAATGTTAGCTCAGTGGATTTTATTCATGGAATAACCAGAAACATAGCCTAGAACTGTTTGACATCAGTTGAACCATCTGAGCCGGTTATGATTCCTGCCAGGACCATAACTAATAGAGAGGTCCCTCCCTCCCTCCCTCCTTCATTCCCTCCCTCCCTCCTTCCTTCCCTCTCTCCCTCCCTCTTTACCCCAGCCTCTCTTTCCTTCCTTCCTTCCCTCCCTCCCTCTTTCCTTTCTTCCTTCTTTCCTTCCTCCCTCCCTCCCTCGCTCCCTGCCTCCCTTCCTTTTTTTCCGTCCTCCCTTCCTCCCTCTTTCCTTCCTTCCTTCTTTCTTTAAGGGAAATACTAGAACACGTTTGCGTGCAAATGAGAATAAAAGGGATAAAATGGTTATGCGGAGAAAAGCAGGGTACTCACTGAAATGGAGGCCTTCATACCTGATCAAGTCATGGGATCCAGAGTCCCCGCAGAAGATCCTTGAATCCCAAGCCAATTGACCTTGAAATTGGTCTTTGCCTGGAGACCACCACCACTTTTCACTCTTACACAGCGGTGTACCACTCAGGACTCAGAAGTCACCTCTTCCTGGAACCCCTCCCTCACCCGTAGGCTGGCCCAGCTCACTTCTTCCCATGTGCTTGTCCTCAGTGTCAGGGGAGACTCCTGCCTCAAAACTCCCTGCTTTTGGCCTCTTGCACTGGCCTGTGAGCTCTCTGCAGGAAGGGCCCCACTCACATATCACATTGGTCCAAAAAACTTGTGGTTCATTGTTGAATTGAGTGGGCCAATTTAACAGAGATCTTTCACAAGCTGGATTGAATGTTCTGGGAGGACCCATTTTATGGTAAGTAGAGGCAACACTAATCTCGTCCCAGGTAGGAGACAAAGACCCCTCTGCCGCCATCACCCACCCATGAACACAACATGTATTATGATAACCATGGTGCCTGAAATTCCTCCATTCAAGAATGGTTTCTTGTCTTCTGACAGTCTTGTCCCCTGGACAGGTGGGACTGGAGTGGTGTGGCTGAGTGGTTAAGTGCCTTGGCAGGGAGGGGTCTACTAGAGACACTGGGGCTTATGATGACTGCCCTTCCAGCAGCTCTTGTCCCCATTTCATGGAGGCTGAAATGCCGCAAACCCTCAGCTGTTCCGGGCGCCGTGGGCATCTGAGAACGCTCAGTTGCTCAGTATCCAGGGTCCTTGTGCCAAAATTTTGGTGACACTGTTCTCACTATCTTTTTCTTTAAAATTATTGGCCAGGCACAGTGGCTCATGCCTGTAATCTCAGTACTTTGGGAGGCCCAGGTGGGAGGATCACTTGAGCCCATGAGTTTGAGACCCTTGGGCAACATGGCAAAACCACATCTCTACTAAAAATACAAAAAAGTAGCCAGGCATGGTGGTGCATGCCTGTGGTCCCCACTACTCAGGAGGCTGAGGTGGGAGGATGCCTTGAGCTGGGAGGCAGAGGTTGCAGTGAGCCGAGATCACTCCACTACACTCTAACCTGGGCAACAAAAGTGAAACTCCATCTCAAAAAAGGGAAAAAAAAGTTGTATTGACAGCCAGTGTCTCAAAGCTGTAATGCCAGCACTTTGGGAGGCCAAGGTGGGGAATCACTTGGGTTCAGGAGTTCGAGACCAGCCTGAGCACCTTGGTGAAACCCCATCTCTACCAAAAACATAAAAAATTAGCCAGGCATGGTGGTGCCCGCCTGTGGTCCCAGCTACTTGGGAGGCTGAGGCAGGAGGCAGAGGTTGCAGTGAGCAGAGATGGCACCACTGCACTACAGCCTGAGTGACACAGTGAGACCCTACCTGCAAAATAAATAAATAGGAGGTTGTCTAAAATTTTTTAAGCTCTGTTGTTCAATCCTTGTCTCCTGAACATTAAATTAAGAAATAAAGTCATATTGTACTTTTTCTGTGGTTGTCAGTGAGAGGCTGGGTGTGAAGTGACTCAACAAGACATCCTAAGCTGCAGTTCCCAATGGGATAGCGACGGTGCCTCGAGGGAGGGGTTGCGGTGTTTACGTTTCTGCCAATTGGGGGAATCTGCTCTCAGCCCTGACACCAGTCAGGAAGCTTCCCTCCCTACCAAAGGGAGTAGAATCAAAGAACATCCTCATCCCAGAATGACAGTCCCAGGAGAATTCCCAAGGAGAAGGCAGAAAAGCTGAGCAGGAAACAGAGAGGGACAGGAAGCTCCAGGGCGACCTCCCCAGACAGAGGGCCCTACTCCTCTCCCGTCCCCTCCCCACCCATCTGGGCCAACCTCACCCCATCTCAGCATGAAGCTCCAACAGCCCGGACCACCCCTGCTTCCCGCGGCCTACTCTCCACACTGCAGCCAGAGCGGTCTCTCCACCCATGAGTGTCTAATGCCTCCCTCTTCAACCTTCCAGATGCTCTTCTTCCCCATCGTTGCAGACGAAACCAGGCAGGGCCTGACTGGGCCAGCTGCATGGGCCTGTGACCTGTGCAGTCACAGAGGGCCCCGGCGCTAAGGGCCTCACCCTTGGTTTAATGCTCTGCTGTAACTGCCTGACATTCCTCATGACCAAGAGTTCCACATTTCCATTTTCAGTGGGCTCTGCAAATTATGTAGCCAGTCCTGGTACCCAGCTTCACCCACTGGGGATTAATCTTTAAGTCCGGGCTCAGGAATGTAAATGTCACATTTCTGTTTAATAGCAAAATTACCAGGCCAGGCGTGGTGGCTCACGCCTGTAATCCAAGCACTTTGGAGGCCAAGGCGGGTGGATCACCTGAGGTCGGGAGTTCAAGACCAGCCTGACCAACATGGTGAAACCCTGTCTTTAAAAAAAAAAAAAAAAAATATATATATATATATATATAGCAAAATTACCAGACTTGAAACTCTCACCTCCAGAATCAGAGTCTTCAGCCGGGCCCTATCCCTGAGGGTATCTGGGCCTTGTGGGCCTCCCTTTTGAAAGCCAGGTCTATTGCACAAACCTACTGGCCTGGCAATGTGCCTCAGCCAGCCCGATGGTGCCAGGCTCTGGGCAGCAGTCTTCCCCCTGAGCAGCTGCCATCCTACACTGCCCAGGCCACCTGGCTGATGTGGGCTCCAAGTCCCTCTGTAGATGCTCTCACCTGATAGCTAAGGCCAGCAGGCAAGGCTTGACACTTCTTTAGAAGATTTAGAGAGAAGAGTCTCATTTTTAGCTAACATGCGCCAAGCAGCTCCTACGCTCAAGGCACTGCTCTAAGCACTTTTAGTGCACACTCCAGGAACCTCAGCAACATGGTATGAGGGAAGTACTATTTTTTTTTTTTTTTTTTTTTTTTTTTGAGACGGAGTTTCGCTCTTGTTACCCAGGCTGGAGTGCAATGGCGCGATCTCGGCTCACCGCAACCTCCACCTCCTGGGTTCAGGCAATTCTCCTGCCTCAGCCTCCTGAGTAGCTGGGATTACAGGCACGCACCACCATGCCCAACTAATTTTTTGTATTTTTAGTAGAGACGGGGTTTCACCATGTTGACCAGGATGGTCTCGATGTCTTGACCTCGTGATCCACCCGCCTCGGCCTCCCAAAGTGCTGGGATTACAGGCTTGAGCCACCGCGCCCGGCCCGAGGGAAGTACTATTAACAATTAATGCCTAGTTACTACAAGGAAGCTGGCGTTCAGGAAGAGTAACTGCACCTCACTGGCCACCCCTTCTCGTCTTCCTCCTAGGTTTACCTCATTGTTCAACCTCTAAGGGCAGAGGCCCTGGGCAGGCCTCGGTTCTCTCCTCCCTTCAGTCCACGCTGTCACCTCTGGTGGTCTTCTGCAACCTCACCCAGCCACCTCATCTGTCAAATGACTGAACTCCAGATTCCACCTGCTTCTCCGCATCTCCGCATGGATTTCTTGAAGTCCCGACCTCAGGTGATCCACACCCCTTGGCCTCCAAAGTGCTTGGATTACGGGCGTTAGCCACCACGCCTGGCCTAGATTTCTAACAGACAAGCTCCAACTCGGTGTATCCAGAACAGAGTTCCTGATCCCCCACCCCCAGATTCCGGCTCCTGCAGCTTCTCTCATATTAGACACTTGCTTGGCCAAAACCGCTGGAGTCATTCTTAATTCTTCTCCACACGACATCTAATTCATTAGCAAATTCTGTCAGCTAGACTTTAAAGATCTATGCACACACACAAAATTATATGCAGCCGCTCCTTGACTTATGATGGGGTTACATCCCAGTAAACCCATTGTAGGCTGAAAATATCAGGTTAAAAACACCTTTAGTCCACAACCTACAAAACATCACAGCTTCACCTGGCCTACTTGAAACGTGCTCAGAACACATACATTAGCCTGTGGTTGGGCAACATCATCGAACACAAAGCTTATATTATAGTAAAGTGGTGAATATCTCATATAATTTATAGAATATTGTCTCGAAAGTGAAAAACATAATTTTTTTTTTTTTGAGATGGAGTCTCACTCTGTCACCCAGGCTGGAGTGCAGTGTTGTGATCTTGGCTCACTATAGCCTCCGCCTCCCAGGTTCAAGTGATTCTCTTGCCTCAGCCTTCTGAGTAGCTGAGACTACAGACACGTGCCACCACCCCTGGATAATTTTTTGTATTTTTAGTAGAGACGGGGTTTCACCGTGTTAGCCAGGATTTTTTTCTTTTTCTTTGAGTTGGAGTTTCCCTCTTGTTGCCCAGGCTGGAGTGCAATGGCATGATCTCAGCTCAGTGCAGCCTCTGCCTTCTGGGTTCAAGCAATTCTCCTACCTAGCCTCCCAAGTAGCTGGGATTATAGGCATGCGCCACTACAACCAGCTTATTTTGTATATTTCGTAGAGATGGGGTTTCTCCATGCTGGTCAGGCTGGTCTCAAATGCCTGAACTCAGGGGCTCCAGGGTGTGTTGGGCTCCCAGCTGTGGTCAGCGTGACCATGCTGGGGATCCTGGCACTGGAGGTCTCTGTCACTGTCACAGAAGCTGGACAAGGCTAAAAGCCTTGCGGCCACTGCTACAGCTTTGCCACCACCAGGTGCCTTCCAGCTGCCATGCAGGCTTTCCCAGTACTCCCACCAAAGAGAATTACTATGGAGGATGCTCTTGGTCCTGAGGTGAGCAAAACAGCACACCCTGTGGATGGAGCCGGCTTCTTTCCCAGCCACCTCGTTTGCTAGATGGGCCCACGGAAGAAGTGGCCTTGAGACAGGCATGGGGACAGAAGAGGCTCAGCATCCTGCACCTGTCGTTACCAAGGCTCACCAGGCTGACATCACTGCTGACCACTTTCATGTTGTAAAATAATGCTTACTGTTGAAAAGATTTTGCTCATAAATCTTCCACCCAGCTGCCCCGAATAATGACATTTTGCATTACCATGGCACATTTGTCAAAAGTAAGAAATTTAGGCTGGGTGTGGTGGCTCATGCCTGTAATCCCAGGAATTTGGGAGGTGGAGGCGGGAGGTTCAGGTTCACCTGAGGCCAGGAGTTTGAGACCAGCCTGGGCAACATAGGTAGACTCTGTCTCTAGAGAAAAGTAAAAGAAATTAGCCAGGCATGGTGGCCTGTGCCTATAGTCCCAGCTAGTCAGGCTGCTGAGGTGGGAAGATTGCCTGAGCCCGAGTTCCAGGAAGCAGTGAGCCATGATCAATCACAGACTGCACTCCAGCCTAAGTGACAGAGGGTGACTTTATATTAAAAAAAAGAAAAAAAAAAAACAAAAGGAAGTTAATGTGGGTGCAATCCTATTAACTAAATGATTATGTGAACCATTATCTAAGGTTATTAATGTAGTAATTATACGAATATGGTGACATTTATTCAGATTTCACCCGTTTTTGCCCAGCTTCTCACACCTGCCCCAAGATCCCACCTTGGACTCACCCTCTGCCTTCAGCTCATGTCTTCTCGGCTTCCTCCAGATGGTCCAGCCAAACACACACCTGGGCTGAAGGGTACAGCGGATTGCTCCTGGGCTCCACACCTCCGCAGCATGTTACCGTACTGAGTACTGCAGACAATGGGAACATAATAGTGGCTATCTGTGTAAACACAGAAAAGGATCCTAAAAATACAGTATAAACAACAAAAATGGTACACCTGGCCAGCTGCGGACGTTCATGCCTATAAACCCAGCACTCTGGGAAGCCAAGTTGGGAGGATCACTTGAGCCCAGGAGTTCTAGATTAGTCTAGGCAACATAACAAGACCCCATCCCACCTCTCTTTTTTTTTTTTTTTTTTTTTGAGATGGTCTTGCTCTGTCATCCAGGCTGGAGTGCATTGGTGCGCGATCTTGGCTCACTGCAACCTCCACCTCCCAGATTCAAGCGATTCTTCTGCCTCAGCCTCCCGAGTAGCTGAGATTACAGGTGCATGCCACTACATGCATCTAATTTTTTGTATTTTTAGTAGAGGTGGGGTTTCACCGTGTTAGCCAGATTGGTTTCCATCTCCTGACCTCATAATCCGCCCACCTCAGTCTCCCAAAGTGCTGGGATTACAGGCATGAGCCACCACGCCCGGCCACCCCATCTCTTGTTAAATATCAGTTTTTAGAGATAGTACACCTGTATAGGGCAGCTCCATTGTAACCTTATGGTACCACCATCCTATATGTATTTTAGTGAAGATTTAGACACATCTGTGTAAGGTACATTCGCAGGGAGGATATTGCTAGCTCATGGGAGGCAAATGTCTAGCTTTGGTGAATATTGCCAAATCATTCTAAAGTGTTTGCTCCACTTTACCTGCTCATCCATGAGCCAGAGCATTCCATCAACAGCTTGGGCTGTCTCAGAAAGACCTGGGTTCAATCCCACTCAGCCACTTAGTAGCTGTGTGCCTTTGGGCAAACCATGGAACTTCTCTGAGCCTCAGTGTTCTCATCTGTAAATTGGGCTGCTGGCAGTCCTTACCTCGCAGGGCCACTGTGAGGACTAAGTGAGATGAAAGCTGACCCCTGAGTGACCCCACTTCTTTCCCTCTCAGACTCAGCAGGAAGACACCTTCACTGCCCAATGCGAAGGCCACAGGGAGGACACACGACCCCAGGGCTCCCTTGTCCCAGGAGCATAAGTCCTGGATTTTTGTTTCCAGAAACAGCCACCCCTGGGATGAGGATGGCTCTCAAGTCCCCAAAGCCTGTGTTCCCACCCCATGAAGGCGGCGTCTTCAGCAGAGGGGAAAGGGCTGCACTGTGCCCCCTCACCCTGGCCACTGTCTGCCCTCATGACTCAGAGCCCAGTAAGGTCCCTAAGCAGAGCAGTGCAGGGTCCGGCCCCAGCCCTGGGCTCCAGACATCCTGGTCACCCCACCTGCCCCTACCCTGTCGCCTCCATCCTTCAGCCTGAGCTTGCCTCCTCACAGCTCAGGACATTTTAGCTCCTTACATGTCACCATCGTTATCTCAAGGGGACTACAGCACAAGGGCGGGGAACGCAGTCAGTCTATGGATGTGTCTCTGGTGTCTGGGAGATCAGAAGCTCAATACATACTTGCCCAGTGTCTGTGCATTTCACTAAGCAGAAGACAGCTTTGGAAATGAGAAGAGACCCTCCTGAGGTGACAGTGCATAGCTGGCATTTCCCAAATATTCTCAGCATGCCAGGCACTGAGCTGGCCCATGGACATGTGAGCTCTGGAACCTGTGGGATGCCAGATTACAGGCGTGAGCTACGGCAACTGGTAGGAAGTATTGTTTATTTCTTTATTAGAATTTGTACTTTCTGAGTTTATGTAATTGGCAGGCACTGCTTTTGTGATTAGAAACAGGAAAGGTATAGAAAAACGTGTAGAAAAAAGCAGAAAACCAAATCACATCTACAATAAAATCCTCACTTTTAAATAAAATGTACAGAGAAGAAAGATGGAAAAGAAATGCCGTAGGCTGGCATGTTGGCTCATGCCTGTCATCCCAGCAATTTTGGAGGCCAAGGCAGGAGGATCGCTTGAGGTCAGGAATTTGAGACCAGCCTGGCCAACACGGCGACACCCTGTCTCTACTTAAAAAAAAATTAGCAGGGTGTGTTGGCAAGCACCTGTAATCCCAGCTACTCAGGGGGCTGAAGCAGGAGAATTGCTTGAACCTGGGAGTTGGAGGTTGCAGTGAGCCAAGATCTTGCCACTGCCTTTCAGCCTGGGTGACAGACCGAGCCTCCATCTCAAAAAACAAAAACAAAAAAACTGTAATAGCTGTTGTCTCTGAGGGCTGGGGATATCAGGAGACTTCCCTTTTCTGTCTGATTTTTTTATATGCTCATATCCAGATTCTAATGTATGAAACTCCTGTAGCAGCTTCCTAATTACTCCCCCGCCTCCTTTCCTGCCTGGGCCTCCCATGCATTGTGCTAGAGAAAGCAGGTTGCTCCTAGAAAAAGTCTTCGTTCTCCGAGCCTAGTTAACTTCCACTTACCCATCAGTACTGTCCTCAAGGTCTCCCCAACTTCTTTATGGAAGTCTTCTGTAGCGGATGCTGCGACCTGCCACCCAGATGTCCACTTCAGGACCGGGGCCCTCACTCCCCGGCTGCTAGGAGACTTGGAGATGGATGCTCACAGATGATTCTCACTCCGGGAAATGTCCTGGCTGATGGAACTGCCTGGGGACCTCCTATACTCACTGCCTAGTCCACTGGAGCAGGGAGACGGGGTGGGCAATAAAAGCCCAGACCGCTTGCCTCCATTCAGTGCAACTTTGAAGGGTCATCTACCCTCCAGAGCTCCCTGTGGGAATGGCTAAGTCCTTTGTTGCAACTGCACTGCAGTTTCTCCATTTGCCAGGCCTGCTAGCTTCACCCTCTCACAGGTGCTGGTCCTCAGGGCACTTCCTAAGAAAATTCTTTAACCAGCAACACCTTCTTGACCTCCCAGGCCAGAGTGGACTCTTTAATTATATGCTCATCCAGGGCACGTATCTCCTTTGTAAGTTTTACATACATTTGTGGTATAAGGCTAGTGTCTGCCTGTCCCATCAACTGTAATAGCCACAGGGTGAAAACTGATTTTATTCACCATTGCATTCTGCCATGCTGGCATGTGGTTTAGAAATATTTGTAGAGTGAACAAACAACTTTATTAACCATTTAATCTAATCCCTTAGGAGGCCATCAACTTTACTTAGGGCTGCAGAATGTCTCATTATTCATTCAATAAATATTTATGAAGAGAAGCTGGATTCCTCCCTCTCAACACCAAAATAATTCCAGATGGTTCAAAGATGCTTATGTCTAAGAAAATGAGGCCACGTGTAGTGGCTTACGCCTATAATCCCAGCACTTTGGGAGGCCAGGCAAGATGGATCACCTGAGGTCAGGAGTTCCAAACCAGCCTGACCAACATGGAGAAACCCCGTCTCTACTAAAAATACAAAAATTAGCTGGGCATGGTGGCAGGCATCTGTAATCCTAGCTACTTGGGAGGCTGAGGCAGGAGAATTGCTTGAACCAGAAGGCAGAGATTGCAGTGAGCCAAAATCATGCCATTGTACTACAGCCTGGGCAACAGAGCAAGACTCCATCTTTAAAAAAAAAAAGACATCTAATATACCAAGGACACTTGCAAATCAAAAGGTTAAAAAGCCTACAGAAAAATGGGCAAAGACTGTGAAAAACTATTGGAAACCTTATTTATATTCTATGAAATGCAAATTAAAACAGTAATACAATAACACTTCTTCTATAAAATTGAGTTGAACGATTGACAATACCCAGTCTTGGCACAAGTGTAGATAAACAAGGAATTTAATTCACACTTGTTGGGAAAAATTGTTCTGAACACTTTGGAGAGCAGTTTGGCAACATCTATTAAATTAAAGCATTCACTGTTTTTGACCACACAACCCCACTTCTAGGAATTTTTTTGTCTAAGGTCATGTGTTTGTACAAACTGTACAACATAGAGCATTGCCACATTTATAGTTGCAAAAAAAAAAAAGAAGACTAGGTGATATAGGGAGACCCTGTCTCTACAAAAAAAATTTTAAAAGGCATGGTGGTGATTACCTGTGATCCCAGCTATTGAGAAGGCTGAGGAAGGAGGATCGCTTGGGGCCAGGAGGTTGAGGCTGCAATGAACTGTCACCATACCACTACACTCCAGCCTGGGCAACAGAGGGAGATCCTGTCTCAAAAAAAGAGAAAGAGTGTCCAGTGCAATGGCTCATGCCTGTTATCCCAGCACTTTGGGAGGCCAAGGCAGGTGGATCAATTGAGGTTAAGAGTTCGAGACCAACCTGACTAACATGGTGAAACCCCATCTCTATTGCACACAGACAAAATAGCTAGGCGTGGTAGAGTGCACCTGTAATCCCAGCTACTCTGGAGACTTAGATGAGAGCATTGCTTGAACTTGGGAGGTGGAGGTTACAGTGAGCTGAGATCATGACATGGAACTCTAACATGGGCAACAGATCAAGATTCCAGTCTGAAAGAGAAAAAAAGAAAAGGAAAGAAAGAAAGAAGGGACAGGGGAATGCTTTATTAATGCAGACTGCTTAAATATATTATGATTAATCCATACAATCAAACTCTAAACATCTATCTTGAAGAACAAGACACCTCTCTGTGTACCAAAATGTACTACATGTACATTTGTACTGAAATATAAGCAAGTATGTACTCTGCATGTATGTGGAAAGAGTTCGTAATGCATTAAGAGGAAAAAGCATGCGATAAAGGAGGTATTTCCCATTTTGGAGGCAGGGAGGAAAATCTGGAGTGCATGTGTGTGAGAGTGCATTCGAACATGTGCCGAAGACACATCTGCGAAAGCATAGCACAAATGCTCACTAACGGAGAGTCAGGGGTGCTGGCCAGCTTCCACTCTCTCTGTCGTGTGTTTCCATTGTGTTTGACTTACTGATAATGAGTTCACATGACTTTTGTAATCCTAGAGAGGGACAGCATGTGTGAAGGTCTGAAGCAATAGGATGCATTTGGGGAAATACTAAAATTGGCCCACAAAGGATGGCAGGAAGAGATGAGAGTGGAGAGGAAGGCGGCAGGCAGATGGCCCAGAGTAGCCCACGCTCTGCCGAGAAGTGTGGGGTTCATCCCGGCACAGCAGGCTTTCTTTGTACTCGCTGGTGGCTCCTCTCCGTCTCTGAGGCTGCCTCCTCATCTTCTGCCCACATCAAACTGTGAAAGTTTCTAATATAATCCCTTAGAGGCCATCAACTTTGCTTAGGGTTGAAGAGTGTCTCATTCACTCAATAAATATTTACAAGCCTAGCTCAGTGGCTCATGCCTGTAATCCTAACACTTTGGGAAGCCGAGGCGGGAAGATCACTTGTGTCTAGGAGTTGGAGAGCAGCCTGGGCAACATAGCAAGACCCCATCTCTACAAAAAATAAAAAATTAGTCAGATGTGGTGATGCACACCTGTGGTCCAGCTACTCAGGGGGCTGAGGTGAGAGGATCACTTGAGCCTGTGAGGTCAAGGCTGCAGTGAGCTGAGATCTTGCCACTGTACTCCAGCCTGGGCAACACAGCAAGACTTTGTCTCAAAAAAAAGAAAACAAAGAAAGAAAGAGAGAGAGAAAAAGAGGGAAAGAAAGGGAAAGAGAGAGAAAGAAAATAAATATTTACAAAGAGAAACTGGATTCCTACAGGTTCAGTCCTGCTGAGAGTCAGTCCTGCTTCCTTGTCTCTTCTCTGTCTCCTGTGACATCATCCATGTTCCTGGATATATAAAGCATCTTTGTGTCCCCTTCCCATGTCCTCTCTCCTGCTTGGTCTCCTTCTGAGCACAGACTCAGGGATGTAACTGCACGTCCTTGGCACCGTCATCTGATAGGCGTCTCATGTGAAAAACTGGAATACACATGGGGTGGAGGAAGTGACTGCTGCTGTTGAATCTCAGAATTAAAACGCTAATACTATTACCTAATGGTCCTTTTAGTACCTCTAATGCTCTTTTAAAAATACTATCTCTAATGGTATCTCTTTTTTATTTCTGATATTTTAATTGGGTGTTTCTCTCCATAACCCTTGGTTATTCTAGCTAGAGGATGCTGTGGGGGACGTGCCCAGCACATAGTAGGGGCTCACTCTTCTAGACATGTTCTCTGAAATCTGGCTCATCTGTCCTTCCACTCAGGGCCAAGGGGATGCCAAATTCCACTGGCCAGAAAGAGCCTGGGCTAAAAAGAACATTCCTAGGGAGGGCTTTGACCTGGGCTGAGTCTACCTGTGCTATTCAAATCTGGAGCCTCAAGTCCTGAGACAGGGCATCCAGATGTCCCAACGCAGGGCCCTCCTGATTGACACCTGCTCCCCTGTTCTCATTAGCAGCCTCACCCATCCTACTCCCAAAGCACAGCTGGCCCTCGTATCCGGGAGCTCTGCATCTGTGCATTCAGCCAGCGGTGGATGGAATATTCGAAAAGAAATTGGATGGTTATGTCTCAATGAACATGTGCAGACTTTGTCCTCATCATCATTCCCTACACAATACAGTAACTCAACCATTTATGTAGCATCTGCATTGCATTATGTATCATAACTAATCTAGAGATACTCTAATGTATACAGGAGGATGCATAGGTTATATGTGAATACTTGACCGTTTTATATCAGAGACTCCAGCATCCATGGATTTTGGCATCCCCAGGGAGCCTAGAGCTAATCCTCCATGGATGCCAAGGAATGACTCTATATACCCAGGAAGGCTTCTCATTGGAGGAAGGGCCCAGTTCAGGACAGACAGGGACATCCTTCTTGGACTACTGTCCATTCCTCTATCCATTCATCCATTGACTCCTTCTCTTTAGGACTGTCCCAATGACAGCCCTAGCAAGTGGAGACAAGAAAAAAGATGGACTCACGTCGTCCAGCTTTGAGGTCTTGGAAGAAGCTGCACCAGTCTGAGGATAGGGGGTCAGAGTCCTCCAGGATCCAGAGAGCACATCAGGCAGCCTCAGCGTGTGGACAGGAGCCCAGCCTCTCCAGCAGCCACACAGGCCCGCAGCAGGATGGGGCTGGACTGGCCACGTGGATCACTTGAGGCTAAAGAGGGGAAAAGCAAGACCAGGGGGCAGAGGAGGAGCATGGGGGCAGCTGGTGGCCTAAGGAGAGGTGGCCTAAGGTAATAAAAAAATACCTGAGACTGGGTGATTTATAAAAGGAAGAGATAAAATTGACTTGCAGTTCAGGAAACTTACAATCGTGGCAGAAGGAGAAGGGGAAGCAGGCACCTTCTTCACAAGGCGGCAGGAGGGAGGGAGTGGAGAACCAAAAGTGCCACACTTTAAAACCGTCAGTTCTCCTGAGAACTCACTCACTATAGGGGAACAGCACAGGGGATGCTGTCCCCAAATCCAATGCCCTCCCACCAGACTCCTCCCTTGACACAGGAGAATTACAAATTCAAGATGAGATTGGGATGGGGCCACACAGCCAAACCTGTGAGGTTCTCGGTCTGTCTTGCAGCTCCCCCAGGGCTGGGGCTGAGTGCGGATCTGCTGGGCCTCCTCTGCAGTAGTCGGGGCTCTGCCAGTGTACCCCCATCTGGTGCTTCCTGGAGGTGGTGGCTGCTTCCTGACCAGGGGGTGGAGCAGCTCTCCTGCCACACACCATCCCAGCCCCCCGCCAGGGCCTTTTGGAGCCCCGGCCACATCCTCCCCGGGTGAGGGCATGACACCAGCTCCTTGCTCTTCCTGCTGCTTAGGTGGCAGGCCTCCAGTCATCCCTAAGTCCCATCACTGCTCCTGCTGCTAAATAAAGAGTGTTTTGCCAAATCTTCCTGAGAGAAGCCGGGGCCTCATCCCTGTTATTTGTTCTATCTTGCTAAAGCTGGGTTAACACATCTGGGCAAGCAGGCAGTGCAGTGATTCATTGCAATTTAACAAGTATTCGTGCTCCTCCTGTGTGCTGCACGATTTGCCCAGGTACTGTGAGTGCGAAGACGAAACAGATATGATCATTATTCTTATGGAGGCCCAGTCTAGTCCCTGTTTTTCTAAACAGAGTAGAACATATCAGAGCCAAACACTGTAAGGGTAAGAATGATTTCAGAAAGCTATTTTACATACTGTGTGTGTATATACGTATACAAAATGGTTCTCATTACAGGCCTCCTTCCAAAGAGTTTGACAGCCATTACTCTAGTGCAGCGCTTTTCTTTCTTTCCTTCTTTCTTTCTTTCTTTCTTTTCTTTCTTTCTTTCTTGGCAAAGAACTTCACTGACCTTGTTTCAAACTTGATTCCCAGGCTTCTTCAGCTTAATTAGCTGCAAAGAATGCATTGTGTATAAGCGGAAACTGAAAACAGCTGCCGTGTCCAAGGGGCTTGGGATTGAAAATATTAGAGATCTAGATTGTATCAGATCCATAGACAAAAAATGTGTTAAAAGGCAGTCAGAATATAAAATAGCAGCGCCCAGTAACTTCTTCACATTTTACCTTGAGCAGCTGACTCAGTTCAGTTTGCCTCATCCTTGGAAGCCTCATCAAAATTCTCCACAAGATCTGGAACTTCATCATCCTCCTCTCCAGTAGCAAGTGGTGCTTTTCCATCCACAGATTGTTTGGGCAGAGCCTCAGCCGGGCTCCTGAAACTAGTCAGACTGTCTGCCCCAAGCTGGTTTCAGATGCTGGGTAGCATTTCTGTCTGCTGCTTTGTCTCAGCACAGCCTGTTAATGGTGAAAGTGTTCACTGCCAGAGACGCCTGAACTTCAGGATCACTGTTCCTCGGTTTGTAAACATATTCACCTCTTCAATACCAGAGATATTGTTTACCCCTAACGTCTTTAAGAAGAACTGAAGTTTTCATCATCTGCTGTGGCCATTCAATGAACCACCTTCTTTCTCCGAGCAGTTCCTTTCCCACCAACGCGCACTCATGCCTGCAGTTTGACGAGTTTTTCCCGGTTCATGATTGTTTCGTTCATCTTGTTGGAGCGGATAAGGGGCCGAGAAGGGGACTGGGGTTGGTGGTCAGGGCGTCTCGGGTGGACCAGCTGAGATTAGGCGCACACACACGGGGATGGAAGATCTAGTGCAGCGCTTTTCAGTTGAGGTGATTTTTGTCCTTCAGAGGACATTTGAGAACCTCTGGAGATATTTCTGATTGTCACAGCTTGAAAGGTGCTGCTGGCATCTAGTGGGTGGAGACCGGGAGGACAGTCCCCACAGCAAATGATTCTGCCCAAACTGTCAATTGCACTGCTGTTGAGAAACTGATTCCAGTGGAAGAGACAGGCACATAAACACAAGAAAGAATTGCTTGAGCCTGGTAGTGGACAAAAAAGTGACACCTTGTCTCTAAAAATAAAGTTGTAAGCTGGGACTGATGTTACCATTTGAAATATGTTGGATCAAAGAATTTGCATGATCAATAGACAAATTTTGAGTCTTAGAGGAATAAGGAAATAAGAAAGCTGAAAGTGCTAAAAAAAAAAAAAGAAGCCCGTGAGCTCCATCTCATCGTGGGGCTTGGGCTAGCTAGGAAAGGGACACAGGAAGCAGAGAGAGCAGCTGACAGATTGGGAGGAGATGTGAAAAGTTCAAGAGTCTGGACGTCTTAGGTGAGATACATGCATTAAAAAGAACACCAACAACGACAAAAATGAGTCTGGATACCTCGATGAGTTCCTAAGTAGAAATCACAGAGAAAAGGAACTAAAAAAGGAAGCCATGGGCCAGACGTGGAGTTTTACAATTGAAGACTTCTAGTGTGGAGCAGCACAGTTACGGGTGTGGACAAGTGAATGTCTTGGAGTAGAGAGCAGAGAACACTGTTACGTGGAACATGGCCACACCATACCTTGGTGTGATCTCAGGTGTTGGATAGGTTGGCTGCAGATACTTGGTGAATGTGGGAGAAGGGCCTAGAGGTCTGTGGATGATAGAAACTGAGAAATAGAATGTAGAATGTCGGCTTGTGAGAGGAAGGGTTTGGAGGAACAGGAGAGCAGTCATTGAGTGTGTGAGGAGCTAGGAGAACTTAGAAGTCTTCCTTCTCCTAGAGCAGTCTCTATTTGAAAAGCCATCAGGGAGGTAGGTTATTGAGAAAATAGTTTTGCTGGCTACGATTAGGATGTGATTATAAAAGAAACATGGAGAGAATGTTTTCTAGTAGAAAGAAGGTTCCAGGGGAATGAGAGGAACCTAGAAAGGTTCAATAGCAGTGTCACGAGTTCATAGAAAACAGGAAGCAAGCTGGGTATGCACGTTTAGAGGTGGTGTACATTTTCAGCGTTATAAATAGATAGAGATGAGTGGAAATAGTTACCTTGTTCCACAGGTTTTTGGTGTCTTAACTAGTTATGGATCTCTACCACTAAGGGAATTGCCTGTTGAACGCTGTTAGGAAAAAGAGTACTGCAGGCAAACTGCCTGGGTTTGAATTTTATTCTGTTCCTTGCGACCTGCATGGGTTCAAATCCTAGCTCTGCTTATTAAGTTCTTTTAAGTTGATGATCTTCGAGCAAATATCTTAGCTTCTGCTTGCCCATGTAAATGGACACAAGAGTTGTTATCTTGTGAAAGAAGTTAATTCATATAATTGACCAGCATTTACCAAGACGCATCAGTGTACAATTTTAGTCATTGGTAATTGACCAGCTGGACTGTGAGGCTGTGTATGTGTGTGTATGTGTGCGTGTGTATGTGTGTGTGCGTATGTTTGCGTGTGTAGCATGCAGAAAGGAAAAAATACTTTTTATAACCTAGAGGCAGCTTTTCTCTGCTTTCGTGTCAAGAGGGAAGAAGGAAGTTTGGAGGATATGAATTCTGTTTAATATTAAGCTCTCTTCCTCAAAACCAGAGGTAGATAAAATGTATAATAATTTACAGAATTTCTAGACTTAATCTGATTTTTTTAAATTTATTTTCCTTTTTTTCAGGTTGAGGCTGAGCTAAAGTTAATCTGTTGTGGCATTCTGGATATACAGGACAAACACCTTATTCCCAAAAGCTAACACTGGTGAGTGCAAGGTCTTTGTTTTGTTTTGTTTTGTTTTTTAGACAGAGTCTCACTCTATTGCCCGGGCTGGAGTGCAGTGGTGCAATGTCAGCCCACTGCAATCTTTGTCTCCCAGTTCAAGCAATTCTTGTGCCTCACCCTCCAAAGTAGCTGGGATTACAGGTGTGTGCTATCATACCCGGCTAATTTTTGTATTTTTAGTAGAGATGGGATTTCAATTCAATTTCCAGCTGATACAGCTTCACTCCTTGGGACTGGCTTCTTCATTGTAAGAAAACATGTCTCCAGCAGCTCTGGACTTGCTTCCTCAGAGCTTTATGACCCAAGAGGAAAAGGAGGGCCTCTCCCTGCTTTCCTTTGAAAACTCATGGGGAAGAACTCTGATTGGCCCAGCTTGGGTCATGTGCCATTCCCTTGTTGTCACCGACGCTAGAAAATGAGGCCCTTTGATGGAATCAACTTGGGTCATGTGACCTCCCTGTGACCAGGAGGATGGGGTCTGTTGAAGGAGAAGGGGACAGGGATGCTGGGTAAGTAAACAGAACAGTGCTCAGAGCTGCACTTGACTCCGACTCCATCGGTCACCGCCTGGCTTTCAGCTGTGTTAGCACCACCCCACCTCAAAAGGATATTGGGTCAATTTGGTCTGCTCAGGACCCCAAGCAAAGTCCACATTCCTTCCAGCAGGGTTGTTGGTACTGTTGAATAATGGGATTAGATATATTAAGTGCCTGCCACCTTGCCAGGCAGGGAGTGTCCTTCCCATTCCTATGGGTAGGAAGAGCCCTGACACTCTCTGCTGGGCTCTGTCTCTCTTGATGTGTCCCCTCAGAGGGAAGAGCCCCTCCCATCCTTACCTAAGCCCCTAGAGACTCAGGTCCAGGAAGCTCCCCTGAGGGGGAGTCCAGGGAACTGCCCAACAGTCAAGAGATGGGCCTGCTCTTGCTCGGGGCTAACCAGGTGACCTTGGGTGACTCGCTTAGCACATCAAGTCTCAGTTTTGTGACCGCAAATGGGGACGTGCTGTGGTGAGTGCGCTGTGGTGTGGCTAACAGCCCTGCTGTGTGGAGCCCGCTGTGCATGACGCCTGCCACCCCGTGAGGCCCCGCTACATGTTTGCTATTCATGATTGGTCCTGGTGATAGACTCAGGCCTGGCCACCGCAGAAAGCGCGGCCCCAGGATGGCCCTGAGTGGGAGGGAGGTTTTTGTTTGTACCCTCCAGCCTGGTGAGGGTGGAGGAGGCCTTCTCTGGCTCTGGCAGCCTGGATACCAGATGGCGTGTGATCTGGCCTGTCCCTGTTTGCAGGAAGCAAGTGATGAAGAAGAGGCTGAAAGCTCTTAGTGCTGCCAAGCAGAGGGGACGTAGGGAGGAGACTCAGAAGACATGCCGGGTGTGGGCCGCTGTCACTCGCCACCCAGGGCACTCGTGTCAGCCATGTCCCCACTCCAGGTAGGCCGGCCCTGCTCTTGTACAGGTTGACTGATCGGGAGCAGATTCTGACTACAGCTAACCAGGGCAGTCAGCCTGGGCAACAGGGACAAGGAGGCACGGCCGCCTATACTGAGGGTTCCCGTGCTTCAGCTCAGGGCTGAGCACAATGCTGCAGTCAGCTGGCCTGGGTTGAACCTGTTATTAGTTGTGTAACATGGACACTTATTTTATTTTATTTTTGAGACAAGCTTTCACTGTGTTACCCAGGCTGGGGTGCAATCAGGGTTCGCTGCAGCCTCCAACTCCTGGGCTCAAGCAATCCTCCTGCTTCATCCTGTCAAGTAGCTGAGACTACAAGCAAGCACTACCATTCCTGGCTTTTCTTTTATATATATATTTTAAAGACAGGGTTTCACCATGTTGGTCAGGCTGGTCTTGAACTCCCGATCTCAGGTGATCCGCCCGCCTTGGCCTCCAAAGTGCTTGGATTACAGGTGTGAGCCACCACGCCCGATCTGGCTTTTCTTATTCTTTTGTAGAGATGGGGTCTCACTACATTGACCAGGCTCCTCTCAAACTCCTGGCGCCAAGTGATCCTCTTGGACCTGCCTCCCAAAGTTTTGGGATTACAGGTGTGAGCCACTGTGCTTGGCCTAACCTGGACACTTTATTTTTTTGAGACGGAGTCTTGCTTCTTTCTTTTTTTTTTTTTTTTTTTCCTTGGAGGCAGAGTCTCGCTCTGTTGCCCAGGCTGGATTGCAGTGGCCTGATCCCAGCTCATTGCAACCTCTACCTTCCAGGTTCAAGTGATTCTTGTGCCTCAGCCTCCTGAGTAGCTTGAGTTACAGGTATGCACCACCATGCCTGGCTAATTTTTTTTTTTTTGTATTTTTAATAAAGATGGGGTTTCGCCATGTTGACCAGGCTGGCTTCGAACTCCTGGCCTCAAGTGATTTGCCTGCCTTGGCTTCCTAAAGCGCTGAGATCATAGGCGTGAGCCACCATGCCCAGACCTGAAATATTCTTTGATTATAAAAAAGAACAAAGTACTGACACATGCTACAATATGAGTGAACCCTGCAAACATTACCCTGAAGGGAAGAAGCCACACACAAAATATCACATATGATTCTATTATATGCAATGCACAGAATAAAAAAATCTATAGAAACAGAAAGTAGAACTGCGGTTGCCTGGGGCTGGTTGTGGGGAAGGGAAGAGAGGGTTGGAGGGTGACAGCTAAAGGATATTGGTTCCTTTCGTGGGTAATGAAAAGGTTCTAAAATTGATTGTGCTGATGGTTGCATCACTCTGTGACTATACTAAAGACCACTGCATTGCATACTTTAAATGTGTAAATTGTATGGTATGTAAATTTCTCTCAATAGAACTGTTACCAAAAAAACCCAAAAAACCTTTCTTCAAGGAGTTTTTGGAAGGATTGGTGTTTTAAGAAACTTTGCGGCCGGGCGCGGTGGCTCAAGCCTGTAATCCCAGCACTTTGGGAGGCCAAGGCGGGTGGATCACGAGGTCAAGAGATCGAGACCATCCTGGTCAACATGGTGAAACCCCGTCTCTACTGAAAATACAAAAAATTAGCTGGGCATGGTGGTGCGTGCCTGTAATCCCAGCTACTCAGGAGGCTGAGACAGGAGAATTGCCTGAACCCAGGAGGCGGAGGTTGCGGTGAGCCGAGATCGCGCCATTACACTCCAGCCTGGGTAACATGAGTGAAACTCCGTCTCAAAAAAAAAAAAAAAAAAAAAGAAACTTTGGAAAACAAGAGGTAAATCAGGCCAACTGGGTCCCCCTGGTGGCCTGGAGGACAAGTTTCTGCCATAGACCCTGAAGAACTACCCCCAACAGTGAAGCCAAGAGGGATTTCTTTTTCAGGAGCGCCATAGGGTAAGTGCCCTGCATGATGACACTCCCTCCTGACAGGCACAGGGACAGAGCCAGGGATGGGTAAGTGTAGAGCAAATCTTCACCCCCATTTATCTGTGCACGTGGCTGGCAATGATCTGATGGCCATGCTGAGCACCTGGGCAAAGAGGACAGGCCCCTTGGTGCTCACGTAGCAGCCTCACCTGGGAACCAGCAGGCAGTGCTGCACCCGTCCTGTATGTGCTCTCTGTCCTGGCCAAGGGAGCCAGTCAAAAATAGCGCAGGCTGGGAAGCCAGATGGGAAACCAGATGGGAAACTCTGGAGCATGAGGAAGAGCAGACATAGGTTTTGTTCCCAGTTCTGCTGCTTTTCTGTGTGACCTTGGGTGCAGTGTTCAGTCCTTCTGGGCCTCAGCTTTCCTCCTGCAAAAAAGAAGCGAATCCTGCTCTTCTCCCTCAACAAGGCTGCTAGAGAAATCCAAACTGAAGACCAGCAAGCATAGAAAAACTCTGATGCTTGAATCTGTTCTCACTTTTCCCAGGTGATCTGCTGGATGCCGTCCAGTGCCCAGGAGTGTACCACCTCCCCTTTCTTTTTCTTCCTTCTTTCTTTCTTCCTTTTTTCTTTTTCCTTTCTTTTTTTTTTTTTTGAAAGTCACCTTAGTATTTTTTTTCATTATTTATTTAATTTATTTATTTACTTATTTATTTTGAGATGGAGTCTCACTCTGTTGCCCAGGCTGGAGTGCAGTGGCACAATCTAAGCTCGCTGCAACCTCTGCCTCCTGAGTTCAAGCCATTCTCCTGCCTCAGCCTCTGAGTAGCTGGGACTACAGGCATGCACTATCACACCTGGCTAATTTTTGTATTTTTAGTCGGAATGGGATTTCACCATGTTGGCCAGGTTGGTCCCAAACTCCTGACCTCAGGTGATCCTCCAGCCTCAGCCTCCCAACGTGCTGGGATTACAGGTGTGAGTCACCACGACCGGCCACCATCTCCCATTTCATTGCTAGATAACTGTGGTGCTCAGGAAGTCCTTCCTTCTGCTGGACTGATTTGTGATTTCTGTGAGCTCCTCCCATAGCCTTGGTTCTCCCCTTGGGCCTCATGAAATGGGACTAACCCCCCTGCTCTGATGCCCCGCAGGGCCCACTTCACTCAGCCCTCTGACTCTCCCAGGAGCCAGGAGGCCACTGTGCACACAGCAAGCTTGCACACTCCTGCCCTGTTCAGAGTCCATGTCCTGCGGCATTCCAGCCTGCAGCCTCCTGGCCTGGCCCTCACCTCCCTGACGTGGGACATCTGCGTGGCCTCCCATCACCTCGCAGGCCTGCTGCTGTATGCTGCCCTAGGCTGCCCCATTCCCAGTGATCACGCTATTTGTTGCTCAAATGAACACTTATCCTGACTTCTCTAAGGAACTCTTAGCCCCCACCTGGCCCTAGGATGCCCCTCCCCACCCCACTGTGCTGACGTTCCTGTGGGGTAGTCCCAGCCTCTGCAGAAGGAGTAGCGCACTGGACAGCCGCCCAGCTCCTTAGAGATACTGACTATGCCCATTCCGCTCTGTGTCCCCATCTAATAGCGAACCCCATGTCCATCCACACCCTCCACGAGTGCAGACCTCATGCTGCTTATAGGCCCCAGCACAGCCTGACCAGGGCAGCCTGACCGAAGCAGGGCCAGGCAGGACCGAGGAGCATTGCCTCTCTCTCCTTCTAGAAGCCACCTTTTATTAACGCATACCTGTCTAAGGTCATGGAGAGAGAAATCACTTGTCATCTTTGACTGCCATTCTTCTTTTTTTTTTTTTTGAGACGGAGTTTCCCTCTTGTTACCGAGGCTGGAGTGCAGTGGCGCGATCTCGGCTCACCGCAACCTCCGCCTCCTGGGTTCAGGCAATTCTCCTGCCCCAGCCTCCTGAGTCTCTGGGATTACAGGCACGCACCACCATGCCCAGCTAATTTTTTGTATTTTTAGTAGAGACGGGGTTTCACCATGTTGACCAGGATGGTCTTGATCTCTTGACCTCGTGATCCACCCGCCTCGGCCTCCCACAGTGCTGGGATTACAGGCTTGAGCCACCGCGCCCAGCCTGCCATTCTTCTTAGGTGGCCTGGTGTACCCATGTGGCACTGCTGTCTCTCGTTTCCATGCCCTGATGGGCATGAAGTCCTATCAGACAAAATCTCCAAGACTGCTCCTTCCCTCCCTGTGTGGCCTCCTCTGGTCCCTTCTTGTGTTTCTCAGAAGTTGGGTTCTGCCACTGGTGAGCCTCCTTAGATCTCCAGCCTGGAACCCAGGCCATCCTCACCCCTGCCCTGCCTTGGCCTTTCCTGACATGTCAAGGGTCTCAGCCCACCGTGGCCTCCGTCTGGCCAGAAGCACTCACATCCCGCATATGGCTGCTGTCTCCGTGAGTCACTGCACAATGGCGTGTTCATTAGGATGGCGGGAGCTCATTTTGCCAACTCTGGAACCACGGGAGCTGGCTAAGTTTAGAACAAGCCTTGAGCGTGAGGACGCTGTGTTCCTTCTTCTGGCAAAACACGAGACTCGAGCTATTCTTTTCTTCTTTGTTCTTCCAGACAAGCCCTAAGCTTCACTTATTGCTACATCTGCCTACACCCAACACAAACTCCTCTGTAATTAAGAGGAGAAACTCCCCCAAGGTTGAAAAGCATTGGGCTATTGGAATGTTTTAAGGAATATAACAAATTCTGAACCTGGAATGCTTTAAAGACTTAAAGTAGATGTACTTAACCCTGTTACTGTGGATAAGTTTCATGGGGTGCAGAAACCCCCTTAGTTCTTGTGTAACTGTGCATTTCCCTGGCGAAAAAGTCCATAGTTTTTATCAGGTTCCCAAAGGGGTTCATGACTCTCCCTAAAAATGAGAAATCTCTGATTTAGAAATAGATGCCTGCCTGCATCTGCATTGCAGTGTCCTTCCAAGCTTTGGGGTTTCCATGACTAGATATTAAACCCTTCTCAGGTTCTGCCCTGGAAATGAAGCCTCCAGAACCTGGTTCAAGCTAGGCATGCTGACACTGCTCTGCTGGGTAGAGAGTCCCAGGCACAGATGATCAAGGTGGGAGAGAGGCCTGGAGCATTCCATCTGCCTGGAGGGCAGTGACGTCGGTGGAAAGTGAGGGATAGGTCAGATGAGCCAGGGCCAGTGGTGCAGAATAAAGAGCGTAGCAAGAGGAAGTGAGAGGCCAGCTGAGATGTGCCAACAGCTAAATCAGACACCAAATGAGTCCTAGAGCAGTGTTTAAAGGTCTAAGCAGTGCTGGTCCCTCCACTCACCTTTATTTATTCCACACAGTGTTTGGCTATTTTCCATCCTGGAGAACATGCACTTTAGACCCTATGGCACATGTTTATTTTCCTGTCGGCTGCTTTAAATCAACGGAGCTCCTTCCCGCTCCCTCATCCCATCACCCCAATCTCCCATGTCCTGCAGACAATGGAGAGCACATGGTCTTGATATGAAGATTCCTGTGAATGCGGCTAAGATCATACACAATTGGGAAGGTAAGTTCACTGTCAAAAGAAAACAAGTGATGTGTCCAGGTGTCAAACGCCTGTAACCTTTATTGGATCTACAACACCAGCATGGGTCCCTCCTAATCCTCAAACTTAATGGAGTTCTAAGCTGTAAATCCATAAGGCATGAAATTATGGGAGGGAGAGTCTACCTGGCTGGTGTCCCACAGTGGTCAGCAAATTAGTCCCAGTGCTAACACCTCTGCCTTCCATTGCATAGCCTGGACATTGATCTGATGGTTGCTCTGACTTAAAGGCCATTTGGGATCAAAAGCCCAGAACTCAAATTTGAGATTGACCATTTGTAGTGTGACCTTGGGAAGGTCATCAAACCATTCACAACTTAATTTTCCCAATTAATTTTTTTTAAATTTCCAATCTGTGCCTCTACACGCAGAGAAGAGTTTGGGAGAGAAAATAACTAACATTTATTGACTGTCTAACGTATATCAGGCCTTCTGTTTGTAATCATTTTTCTTTTCAAACTTTACAAGCTCCAAGAATCTCCAAGAGTTGCTATGAGAGCTCACTGAGAACACATATTTAGCAACTGTCTTGGTGCTGAGGATACAGCAGTGAACAAAACAGACAAAGTCCTTGTCTTTGTGGAGCTGACAATCTAACAGTGCAGACAGACAACAAGCAAATAAATATGCACAATGTCAGGGTAAAGGGCGGGATAAGGGGAATGCAGAAGAGTAGAGAGGAATGAGAGAAGGCAGAATGTGTGTGCTATTCTGTGACAGTGACATTTCAGCAGCAAACCGAAGATGTTAAGGAGCAAGCCAGCTTCTGGGAAAAGACGATTCCAGGGAGAAAAGAGCAAGCACAAGTTTTGAGACGACTTTTGTGTGTGGCACATGATGCCTTTGTATCCTGCAACTTTTCTGAATTCGTATTTGTTTTTCAGCTCTAATCATGTTTTTGTGGAGGCTTCTAGGTTTTTCCAAATAGATCGTATCATCTGCAAACAAAAGATAATTTGACTTCTTCCTTTCCAATTTGGATGCCCTTTATTTCGTTCTCTTGTCTGATTGCTTTAGCCAGGACGGGCTGTATTGATTAACAGTGGTAAAACTGGGCACCCTTGACATGTTCCAGATCTGGTAGGTAAGGTTTTCAGTTTTTCCCCATTTAGTGTGATACTAGAGGTAGTTCTGTCATATATGACTTCCGTTGTGTTGAGGTATGTTTCTTCTACGCCCAGTTTTTTGAGAGTTTTATCTGGTTTTCATGAAAATGCTTTCTTGTGTGGACAGTTGTTCAACTTTGGTGTTCCTGTGGGGAGGGTGATTGGTGGAGATATCTATCTGGCCATCTTGCTTTACCACCTCTTGTGTAAGGTTCTTTCACTCAGCATGAAATGCCTTGGAGAGTCATCCATGTCATCACACTGAGCTGGAACTCCTCTCTTTTCGTTATGGAGTAGTATTCCATCTACCCGACGCTCGAAATTATCAGTCTTTTACTTATAGTCATGTGCAAGGATATGAAGTGGCAACTCATTGTGGTTCTAATTTGCTTTTCCCCAATGACTAAAGATGGTAAGCACCATTTTCATCTACTTATTGGCCATTTATGTATCTTTTTTGAGAAATGGCTGGTTAAGTCCTTTGCCCATTTTGAATATGGATTGTTTGTCTTCTTGCTGTGGATTTGTAGGAGTTCTTTATATGTGCTGGACATGAGTCCTCTGTCAGATACAATCCTTAGGAATATTTTCTCTCAACCTCCCAGTAAAAAGTGGTGTGTCTTTTTGATTACTAATTGTGTCTTTTAAAGGTCTTATTTTCAGTGATGACAAATTTATCCTTTTTTTTTCATGGTTAATGCTTTAGTGTCCTAAGAAAATTGTTGGCTACCCCAAAGTCAAGAAGGTATTCTCCTGTGTTTTCTTCCAGAGCCTTGTGGTTTTATCTTTTACATGTAGATCTGTGATTCATCTTGAATTAATTTTTATATATGGGCCAGGTATGGTGGCTCATATCTATAATCCCAGGACTTTGGGAGGCCAAGGCAGGAGGATGGCTTGAGGTCAGAAGTTCGAGACCAGCCTGGGCAACATAGCAAGACCCTGTCTACCAAAGTTTTTAAAAAGATTAGCTGGGCATGGTGTACTCCTGTAGTTCCAGGTACTTGGAAGACTGAGGATTGTTCGATCCCAGGAGTTCTAGGCTATAGTGAGCTAGGACCGTGCCATGGCACTGTAGGCTTGGGGACAGAGTAAGACCCTGTCTCTAAAAAAAAATGCATATGATATAAGGTGGAGTGAAGGTTCATTTTTTTCCCCATACAGGCATCCATTTATAGAACATGGAACTCTTTTTGACTGAATCTCTCACATAAATTCTCCTGGGTAAATGATGCCTATCTTAACAGTCTGTCTCCCAGAACTGATTTTCCAGCTGCCTCTAATAGCCTCCGAATAGGCTCAGAAGATGAAATAATAATCAAAAAACAAACACTTAGACTGAATAAAGAAACACCAGCAGAAACACCAATGGCCCATTTGAGATATTGCCTAGCCTTTAGCCTCCTTCATTGCCTAGGCTGCATTTGGCTTCCCATGACCAGAGTCAACGGGGGCAGAGGAGAAGGAGAAGCAAAATGTGGAGCAGGATGAGGAAAAAATAGGAGCAAGTGTTGAGAAAGTCCCTACAGGGCTGAGCCAGGCTGGCCTGGAAGCTGGTAGGTTCTTTGGGGCCCTACTATAATTTGAGTGCTGTGTCCCCTCCAAAATTCATGTTAAAACTTAAATTCCTGGCCAGATGTGGTGGCTCACACCTGAATCCCAGCACTTTGAGAGGACGAGGGAGGTGGATCACCTGAGGTCAGGAGATCGAGATCATTCTGGCCAACATGGTGAAACCCTGTCTCCAGTAATACAAAAATTAGCTTGGTGTGGTGGCATTTCCTGTAATCCCAGCTTCTCAGGAGGCTGGGGCAGGAGAATTGCTTGAACCAGGAATTCAGAGGTTGCAGTGAGCTGAGATTGCACCAATGCACTCCAGCCTGGCAACAGAGCAAGACTCCATCTCAAAAAAAAAAAAAAACCCACTGCAACAGTATTAAGAGGTGAGGCCTTCAGGAGGCAATTAGGCCATGGAGGGCTCCACCATCATGGATGGGATTAGTGTCCTCTAAAAGAGCTGGAGGGAACTAGCAAGGTTCCTTTTGCCCTTCTGCTTCCATCATGTGAGGACACAGCAAGAAGACCCTCACCAGACACCAAATGTTGGTGCCTTGATCTTGGTATTTTCAGCCTCCAAAACAGTGAAAAATTAATTTCTGTTTTTTATAACTTACTCAGTCTCAGGTATTTTGTTATAGCAGCACAGAGTAAGACAGGTTCTCGGCAGGAATCCTGACTGTGCAGCTTCTCTGAGTCTCTCCCCTGGAACTTGTGGAGATTGAGAATATTAAGTCTCAGAGGCTCCAGTCAGATAAGAGGGCTTGTGGGCCAACCTCTCCTCCAACAGGGCCAGAATGCTCTCTGCAGCACACAATCAGTGATCCAGAAGCTTGCTCACGGTATCTTATTTGTTCAATTTGCCCCACCACCTTAGAAAAAAAGATACCTATCACTTCAATTTTACGGATGAAGAAACTGAAGATTCAAGAGATTGAATGCACTTCCCAGCACTGTAAGTTACGTGTGGAGAGTTAGGATTCTCTCTTCCACTTTCCTCTCCACTGCCTCTCATTTCCCCTGAAATTCAGCCCTTCCAAACACTGTGGTGCCGAACCAGTCAGACCACTGTATGGCCACAAGCTTTCCTCTTGAGAAACTTGCAAGCAAGCAAAAAAGAGATGCATGTGGGCCACTTCCTATTCCACGTTTTCCCAAAATAGCCTAAAATTCCTATGAAACAAAGAGCTTTTCAGGTCCACGCAAGGATTTGCTTATATTGCATGCAATCTAGTATAAAGAGTTTCAACAAAGTGAAAACATCTGGACATTCCTTTGGACTTTATTGATTCAATCAACCCACAAAAGAATGGTACAAAATGGTATAAAGAACGGTCAAGCTTTTTGCATAGTGCCATACATTTGTCCACGTGGAGCCTCCTCCTGCAAAACTGGCTTTGCCAGGTACTACGTTCAAGCACTCTCAAGTGCCTGGCAAAGTCAGCTCCTCCTCATTAATGCCTCTTTGGCTCCCGAGGTAGGTTGAGTGTCCCCATCTGTCCCTCCACAGTCCTTTGTCCAAACCTCAATTTTCAACATCTCCTGGACGATATTGTTTGTCTTCGTGTCCATGTGCCCTGTTAGACTACGAGAACTCAAGGCCACAACCTGTTATCTTTTACTTCAATATCCCAAGTACCTATCACAGTATCTCTCTAACTTGCCCTCCATAAATGTTTAGTGTTGAAAGGACGGGTCAAAGAAGGTGCCAGAAGATTGAAGAAAATTGCTCAGTCAGTTCAGGAGACCTTCTGAGAGCAGGAGCTCAAGTAACAGTCTAGATGTGTGCTCCTTTCTAGCTGTGTGGGCCTCAGTTTCCTCATTTGAAAAGAGGGGATGAAATCAGCAACTACTTCATAGAGATGGTATAAGGATTGAATGAATTAGCACAGGAAAAGCCTTTAGAGCTGTGCCTGGTGTGTTTCACACTCAATGAATTTTAAAATCATCATCATCACTGTCATCATCATGATTACAGTGATAGTATCTTGCTTTCATGCCCGGGACCACAGGTGCTAGGCTCCAGCCCAAGCGGCTGATCACAAAGAGCACACATCCAAGCCTCCTTGCCCTCTCTCGAACCTAGAGAGACACCTGCCCTGGGTGAGGGAAAAGTGACAGTGGCATGAGGAGCAGGAACCTAATGCCAGGATGTGGCTCAGACAAGTCGGGTGAACCAGGATGGTCTCACCTGAATGGGGGAAAATGGAGGCCTATGGTTAGGATGCCCAGAAGCTGACAGGCTATGTGCAGATGTCCTCAGAGCTGGTCAGCCCTCCAGCCACCAGCCAGCATTTCCCAGCCTTTCTCCCATGTGGGGACTAATCAGTGCCTTTTAGTTTTTCAGTACCCTAGATAACACTGGAACCAACATCTTTGAATACAGAGATTCCCTTCCTCTGTATTGGGATTATTTTCTTAAAATAGATTATAAGGAAGTGGAATTACTAAGTCAAAGGTTATATGCTTTTAAATGACCATTCTCCCAAAGTTAATAATCATAGTCTAATCTAAGTGGAGTACACAGCTGTTCCTTTTTTGGTCTGTACTGAATTCGCTCTGTCAGGAAACTGCTGGTTCAGTCCACCTGATCCTGGTGAGCTGTCTCTCTCACTGCCCACCCCCAACCTGGGTCCCCTGTCTCAGGAGTGGGCACACATCTAAATGGCCACTCAGAGGACCTCAAGCCCTTGGGCAAAGCAATTGGTCTAGGGTAAATATGTGACCTCAGAAGGGCCAATCAGAATTTTTGGGAAGATATTTTTAACAATTTTTTAAAAACACCTTTAGATTTATAGAAAAATTGTAAGTACAGTACAAAAAACCTTTTTGCTAAACCATGTGAAAATACATTTGCCCATATGAGGCTCATCACCTCCAAATGTACTTTAGTGTGTGTTTCCTACAGACAGGGACTTTCTCCTACATCAACTATTAAAATCAGGAAATTCAGGCTGGGCGCAGTGGATCACGCCTGTAATCCCAGCACTTTGGGAGGCCAAGGCAGGTGGATCATGAGGTTAAGAGATCAAGACCATCCTGGCCAACATGGTGAAACCCTGTCTCTACTAAAAATACAAAAATTAGCCAGGCATTTGGCATGCGCCTGTAGTCCCAGATACTCAGGAGGCTGAGGTGGAAGAATCGCTTGAACCCGGGAGGCAGAGGTTACAGTGAGTTGAGACTGCGCCACTGTGCTCCAGCTTGGGTGACAGAGCGAGACTCTGTCTCAAAAAAAAAAAAAAAAAAAAAATCAGGAAATTCATGAGGACACATTACTGTCATTAAATCCTCAGATTTCATTCAGGTTTCACCAACTGTTCCAAAATATTCTTTTTTTAATTTTCTTTTTTGAGACTGAGTCTTGCTCTGTCACTGAGGCTGGAGTGCAGTGGTACCATCACAGCTCACTGCAGCCTCAACTTCCTGGGCTCAAGTGATCCTCCTGCTTTGGCCTCACAAATGCTGGGATTACAGGTGTGAACCACCATGCCTGGCCCAAGAACACTCTTTGTAGCAAAGGGACCTGTTCAGAATCACACATTGCATTTACTTGTTAAGACTCTTAGTCTTCTTCAGTCTGAAAAAGTTCCTTGATCTTTTCTTGACTATCATGACCTTGGTCCTATAAAGATGACCAACCAGGCCGGGCGTGGTGGCTCACGCCTGTAATTCCAGCACTTTGGGAGGCCAAGGAGGGTGGATCATGAGGTCAGAAGTTCAAGACCATCCTGGCTAACACGGCAAAACCCCGTCTCTACTAAAAATACAAAAAATTAGCCAGGCATGGTGGCAGACGCCTATAGTCCCAGTACTTGGGAGGCTGAGGCAGGAGAATCGCTTAAATCTGGGAGGCAGAGGTTACAGTGAGCCGAGATCACACCACCGCACTCCAGCGTAGGCAACAGAGCAAGACTCTGTCTCAAAAAAAAAAAAAAAAAAGGACCAACTAGTTACTGTGTAGGATGCACCTCAGCCTGAGTTTGCCTGATGTTTCCTTTTGATCAGATTTAGATGATGCATCTTTGGCACAAATACCACCTAAGTGCAGCTTTATTCTTTTCATTGCATCCTATCAGGTGGTGCCATTTTGATTTGCCCCATTGCTGGTGATGCTCATTTTACCCATTGCTGGTGATGCTCATTAAGGCAACATTGGCCAGGCTTCTCCACTGTGAACTTATTCTTTGCCCCTTTGTAATTAAATCTGGGGGCAGTTACTTTGAGACAATGTAAATATTCCATTTTTTCTTATTTTTTTTTGAGACAGGGTCTCATTTTGTCACCCATGCTGGAGTGCGGTGGGACAATCATAGCTCTTTGCAGCTTCTGCCTCCTGGGCTCAAACGATCCTCCCACCTCAGCCTCTTAAGTAGCTGGGACTACAGGCACTTGCCACTATGCACGGCTAATTTTTGTATTTTTTGTGGAGACAGGGTTCGCCATGTTGCCCAGACTGGTCTTGAATTCCTGGGCTCAAGGGATCCACCCACCTTGGCCTCCCAAAGTGCTGGGATTACAGGCACGAGCCACTGCACCTGGCCCCACTACTCTAAGCATTTCATTTATTTGTTTACTTAGTTATTTATATTAATATGAACTCATTGCTTCCTATTTTATCCAATGGTTTATAATCTGTTACTCTCATTATTTATTCTGATGCTCAAATTGTCCCAGACTTGGCTAGTGGGAGCTTCTTCAATCCAGCTTCTGTGTCCTTTCGACATGTCCCTGTTCGTCTTTAAGTGCTTCCTTGCTTTCTGGTTTAATAAGATATTTTGGGTTCATATGGTACTTGGTTCCTGGGCTCGGCCTTGGAATTAGACATTTCTCTAAGGCATTCTAATTCCTTTTAGCACAGAGTTGCATTTAGAAGTCAAGATCCATGCCCTATGCAAACTCACTGCCAGGTGGCAAAAACATAAAAATAAAAAAATGAAAAAAGATCTACGCCCCCGGTGTGCTCATTGTGATTGAGGAACACGCTCTATCTATGTCTCCATCTTAAATGCCACGAGTTTACAACCTTTTGGAAGTTTTCTCATGGACTCTGAAACAGAGAGTTTCTCTATGGAATGACGACTTCTAAGATCACGTAGACCTGGAGCTACTGGGAGACACCTTAGCACTACTGAGCAAGGTCCTGTTGGGGAATGAAGTCAGGCAGAGGCAAGTGGATTGAGAGCTGGACAAACCTAGGGTCCCAGAATACTGCTGGATCTAGTCATGCCTGAGTCCCTTGAATTTCTTGGCTACATGAGTCAAATGTATTTTTGTTTTGTTTTGTTTAAAGCTAATATAAACTAGGTCTCTCACAATTGATGGAGTCCTGATCAATATACTAAATAGCTTACAAGTGACTAGTCTGCCTTTCTACCATGGCATGTCAGCTCCAGCCTTCAAGTTTGTTCCCTTCCAGTACTGGCAGAGGGAGTTTATTTCTGCCTGGTTCCCCAGCTGTCAATGCTTGAGGCTGTGATCACGCTGGTGCTGGGCTCCCTAGAGTCACTTGGTTCCACAGAGATCTCTCCCACTTTGCTGCTAGCCTCTCATGAAATGACCCTGTACCACCTGAGAGGCCTCGGAGAAGAAGGTGTAGGGGAAGACCATCAGCTCCTCCGTGGGTCTGCTCTAAGTATGGACACCGGCTGCCTTTTAACGCCCCAAAGCAATGACAGGGCTGCAGTGGTCAACCCAGCATTACTGAAGGCTCAACCATAGCAGAAGGGAACTGAGAGGTTGGAGAAACAGATTTTAACACTGGAAGCCAAGCTGGGTGTGGTAGCTCATACCTATAATCCCAGCACTTTGAGGAGTCAAGGCAAGAGAATCTCTTGAGGCCAGGATTTGGAGACCAGCCTGGGCAACATAGCAAGACCCTATCTCTAAAAAAAAAAATTTTTTTTTAATTTTCTGGGTGTGGTGGACTGAAGTTCTAACTACTTGGGAGGCTGAGATGGGAGGATCACTTGGGCCCAGGAGTTCGAGGCTGCAGTGAACTATGATCATGCCACTGCACTCCAGCCTGGGCAACAGAGCTAAACCCTCCAACCCTGTCTAAAACAAAGCAACAAAGCTCTACCTCTCCCATGACAATCTAGGAGAATCCAGAAGTCTGCAATCACACAGGAACCAAAGCCTATGGGCTTCCTTCTGGAATGACCCCAGGGGACTCGGCAGCCCCCAACCAGCCCTGAAGGCACCATCAACAACAGAAAATGAAGACAAACCTCAGCAGCCTTCCTGCAACACCAGCCTGATCTCCTGAGGGAACTCCTATACAGAAAACACCCCCTCAAAACACATACAACTTGTACATGTCTCTGGTACAACCCCCACGGCACATTCACACACACACACACACACACACACACACACACTCACACGCACACTCACACACACACTTTTCTCCCAAGGACAATTTTTTCTTTTTTTCTTTTTCAAAAAACTTCCATGACAGATTAAAAATTATTATTTTTATTTACTTATTTATGCTTGAGACAGGGCCTCCCTCTGTCACCCAGGTTGGAGCGCAGTGGCATAATCTCGGCTCACTGCCACCTTGACCTCCTGAGCTCAATCAATTCTCCTGCCTCAGCCTCCTGAGTAGCTAGGACCACAGGTGAGTACTATCACATATGGCTAATTTTGTTCACTTTTGTAGAGAGAGGGTCTCACTGTGTTGTCCAGGCTGTTCTCAAACTCCTGGGCTCCAGAGATTCTCCCAACTCAGCCTCCCAATGTGTTGGGATTATAGGCGTGAGCCACTGTGCCTGGCCCAATTTCCAAAGCAGTGCAGTTCATATCTCTATATCAAGGGGAAGAAAAATGTTGCGCCTGGTGCTGTGATCCACACTCGTAATCCCAGCACTTTGGGAGGCCGAATTGTTTGACCTCAGAAGTTCGAGACCAGCCTGGGCAACATGGCGAAACCCCATCCCTACGAAAAATACAAAAATTAGCCAGGTGTGGTGATGGCACGCACCTGTGGTCCCTGCTACTTGGAAGGCTGAGGTGGGTGAATTGCTGAAGCCCAGAAGGTTGTGGCTACTGTGAGCTGACTGTGCCATTACACTCCAGCCTGGGTGACAGAGGGAGACCTTGTCACAAAAAAAGAAGAAAAAGGAAAAAAAAGATTTGGGAACACCGTGAAACACAACCTCCCGCAGTGTGCATTCAAGGCCACCTTTCCTGCTGGGCCTGGTCTACTCCAGAATAAGGTCTGGTCTAACCCACTGTCAGCCAAAGCCCGCAGAAGTGTTTCTCCCAAAACAAGAGGGGCCTGTGCGCAGAGGTTTATTTAAGAGTTTTCCTCTCCCTCACTCAGAAAACAAAGAAACGATCAGGTAAGTGTATTTTTTCCCTAAGAAAAAAAGTTTCCAAAGTCTCATAAATGCTTTCTTTGTCTCTTTTTCTCTTTTTTCTTTTTTTTGAGACAGGATCTTGCCCTGTCACCCAGGCGGCTGGAGTGCAGTGGCCCAATCACACCACTCACTGCAGCTTTGACCTCCTGGGCTCAGGCAGTCCTCCCACCTCAGCCTCCAGAGTAGCTGAAACTACAGGCCCATGCCATCACGCCTGGCTAATTTTTGTACTTTTTGTAGAGACAGGGTTTTACCATGTTGCCCAGGCTGGTCTCAAACTCCTAGGTCAAGTGAACTGCCTGCCTTGGCTTCTCAAAGTGTTGAGATTATAGGTGTGAGCCAACCTGCCCAGCTGATAAATGTTTCCCACAAGGCTCTGGCTCAGGGCCCCCATCCCCTTTCCCTGCTTTCCACTCTAGGGACCTCTGCAAGTAAAAAGTTGTCCCTACCCAGCCCTGCTTGAGGGGAAAGTGAGGGAGTGGAAGAGGCCTCCCACCTCCCCAGGCACAAGGTTGGAGCGTCTCTGTTGCCGTCCCTGCTCCATGTGCTGAAAGCTGTGCTAGGCGCTGATCAAAGACTGTGCTGATTCTCCAATGTCAATGGAGGCTCCGAACGAAAAAACCCCAGGTCACACAGTGACAGACTGAACTGGGATTCCAGCCCAGGACTGGCTGACCCTAGAGCTGAGAAATCTTAGCAGCCTCCGTGAACTGCTCTCGCAGAGCCTGCAAGTCACCTAGTCCACCAGCCCACAGCTTCCTTACTGGTGCCTCCAAAAAAGCCTCTCCTTATCTATCCTGTCTCTCTTGCTCTTCCTCTTGTCTTGTTTCCTTTGCCTCGTGCAAAAACACCTCCTCCTCTGACAGTGTCAGGCCCTCCTGACCACAGCCATGGCCATCTATCAGCTTTCCTGTCCTCACACAAGCAGGATCTCCCACCCTCAAGGCCAGGAGTTTAGATCAGACCTTCATTCCAAGCCACTCCTAATAGCACCGGACTTGCAGCAGTTACACCTCCCTTGTCATCAAACGCTTTCAGTCTCATTTTCGTAAGTCACAGAATTCAACCTGTTGTTCCCATCTCTTCTGCTCCAGGTGCCCAGGGGCTCCCACCATGGGCATTTCCTGCTGAGGTGTTGGCTTCAGTCAGTCCAGGCCAAGGGCAAAATATGTAAGTTCTTGGGCCTGAAAGATGTGCATTGACACATGGACACAGGGAGGGGAATATCACACGCCGGGGCCTGTCGGGGGTGGCGGCAAGGGGAGGGAGAGCATTAGGACAAATACCTAATGCATGCAGGGCTTAAAACCTAGATAATGGGTTGATGGGTGCAGCAAACCACCATGGCACATGTACACATATGGAACAAACCTGCATGTTCTGCACGTGTATCCCAGAACTTAAAGTAAAATACATTTTTTTTAAAAAGATGTGCATTGAATTCTGCCTTAGCTACTTACCAACTCTGGCTTTGTGGGGGTCTCTGGTCCTCTCTGAACATCAGTTCCCTTGTCTCTGGCTCTCTTCTCATTGGGCTCTTATGAGGATTATTAGGGATGTTTCAGCCCCCAAATATTTCCTTTTGGAAAGAGTGATTCATTGAGTGTCAAGCATTGTACCCTGTTTTCAGTTTAGTAGCTTATAATGAAGCAGCAGGGCACCTAGTGTGTGTTCCTGACACACATTAGGTGCTCGGTAAATGTGTGGCCCCTCCTCCCTCTCCCGACCAGGAAAGATCTCTTTATATTTATTCCACTGGAAATTTTCCCATTTCACTTTGCTTTCCCAGGAACAAGCAGTCTCTGGTGTGTTTTGCAAATTAGTACATCCCTCTGCAGATGGCAGGCCTGAGATCAGGGAAGTACACCATGGGTACAAAGTCACATGGCAGACTGGTGGGTGGTTGACAAGATGGCCCTTGTCAAGTCAGTAGACTCTGCTTCCCCTCCTGTGTTAGTCCGTTCTTACACTGCTAATAAAGAAATACCCAAGACTGGGTAACTAATAAAAGAAAGAGCTTTAATTGACTCACAGTTCAGCATGGCTGGGGAGGCCCCAGGAAACTTACAATAATAGCAGAAGGGGAAGCAAACACGTCCTTCTTCACATGATAGCAGTGAGAAGTGCCGAGCAAAAGGGAGAAAAGTCTCTTATAAAACCATCAGATCTTGTGAGAACTCACTCACTATCACGAGAACAGCGGCATGGGGGTAACCGCCCTCAAGATTCAATTACCTCCCACTGCGTCCCTTCCACAACACATGGGGATTATAGGAACTATAATTCAAGGTGAGATTTGAGTGGAGACACAGACTAACCATATCACCACCCCTTCCTGTCCCCTTCGGTGTCATTTTAGCAGTTCTAGGTCTTGCTGAGCTCCAAGTCTACCCCCTCATCTCTTCCATCCAGGTGAACTTACTTTTCTCCAGCTTATAACTGCTCAAAGCAAAAAGAGAACTTATTGGCCAGGTGTGGTGGCTCACGTCTGTAATCCCAGCACTTTGGGAGGCCAGGACAGGTGGATTACGTGAGGCCAGGAGTTTGAGGCCAGCTTGGCCAACATGGTGAGACCCCCGTCTCTACTAAAAATACAAAAATTACCCAGCCATGGTGGTAGGCACCTGTAATCCCAGTTATTCAGGAGGCTAAAGCATAAGAATCACTTCAACCCAGGAAGCAGAGGTTCCAGTGAGCCGAGATCATGCCACTGCACTCCAGCCTGGGCAACAGAATGAAACTCTGTCTCAGAAAAAAGAAAAAAAAAAAAAAGAACTTATTAACTCACGGACCCAGGAAGTCCAAGGGCAATTCAGACATGATTAGATCCAGAACTCAAACAAGCTCTTCAGGGTGGTCTCCATCTTATGTCTCCATTCTCCTTCCCACTATCTGATGGTTTGAGCCCATAGCTGGCCTTCTGTACATGGCAAGAAAGATGTCCCATGACAGCCCAATTCTGATTCCAAATCATTTAGCACCAATAAGATGCAGCACAAAAATCCAGAGAAGGCCTCTGATTGGCCCTGTCTGGTCATATGCCTGTTTCTGAACCAATAGCCATGGATGGGGACAGATTTTGTTTTGTTTTTCTTAAACGGAATCTCTCTGTCACCCAGGCTGGAGTGCAATGGTGCAATCTAGGCTCACTGCAACCTCCACCTCCCAGGTTCAAGCAATTCACCTACCTCAGCCTCCCAAGTTGCTGGGATTACAGGTGTGTGTCACCATGCCCAGCTAATTTTGTATTTTTAGTAGAGATGGGATTTCACCCTGTTAGCCTGGATAGTCTCAGACTCCTGACCTAAGGTGATCCGCTCGCCTCAGCCTCCCAAAGTGCTGGAATTACAGGCATAAGCCACTGCACCTGGCTGGAGATAAGTGTTCTAACAGGTAGATTAGGCCAGTCTCCATGGCTCACACCTGTATTCCCAGCATTTTGAAAGGCCAAGCTGGGAGGATCACTTGAGGCCCTGGGGTTCAAGACCAGCTTGGGCAACCCCCATCTCTACATACAAAAAAAAAATTTTAAGTAACAAGGCATGGTGGTGTGTGCCTGGCGTCCCAGCTACTCAGGAGGCTGAAGCAAGAGGATTGCTTGAGTCCAGGACATTGAGGCTGCAATGAGCCACCACTGTCCTCCAGCCTGGGTAACTAAACAAAAATTTTGTGTGCCTAAAAAAAAAATTTTTTTTTTTTTGAGACAAAGTCTTGCTCTGTCACCCAGGCTGGAGTGCAGTGGCGCAATCTCGGCTCACTGCAACCTCCAACTCCTGGGTTCAAGCGATTCAGAATACTTGCCTCAGCATACTAAGTAGCTGGGATTACAGGTGCCTGCCACCACGCCCAGCTAATTTTTGTATTTTTAGTAAAGACGGGGTTTCACCATGTTAGCCAGGCTGGTCTTGAACACCTGACCTCAGGTGATCCACCTGCCTCAGCCTCCGAAAGCACTGGGATTACAGGCATGACCCACCACACCCAGCCAAAATTTTTTCTTAATTAAAAAAATTAAGAACAGGAACATCTATCTACCTTTTGAATCTGGGGAGAAAAAAAGGGCAAGGTCAGCTCACCAGAACCACATAGGACGAGTTGCCCCTTGGAGAGAGGGACATGCTGCCAGAAATGGGGACAGCTGTGGCACAGACAAAAACAGCAGGTGTTGCCCAGCACTGCCCTGACTGTCACAGCCTCAGTATTACACCCACAGCTGCTAGCAGGGCCTTTGCCTCTTGTTCAAAGAAGCAAAAGGAAGAAAAGAACATGATTACTGAGGTCAAGTAAAGCTGGGACAAGTTGTGGTTCTGCCACTTGTTAAGCTGTAGGACACTAACCAAATTCTTTATCCTATTGAAGCCCAATTTCCTCACCTGTGGAATGAGGATAATGACTCCTACTTTACAGACTTACTGTGAAGATGAAACAAGCCAACCGCCAAGCCCAGGACTCAGCGTGGAGGAGAGAATTCAACTACCTCTGAGCTCTTTGCCTTTGGTCCCTGACCTCCAGCTTGGCTTCTGGGTCCCAGCTCCTGAACTGGGACCAGGTCTATCTATACTTGGAGGCCCACCTGCTCCTCCTCACAGAGCAGAACACAGTAGAGCATAGTCTGATGAAGCGGCAGGAGGTCTCACCAGGAGATGGAGCACATGGTGTTGTTTGTTTTTTCCATCTTGATAAAAAATGTGCAGTTTTACACTGTCACAGAACAAATAGAATCTTGACCTGGGTTCAAAGATTATTGTGCCTCAGCCTCCAGAGTAGGTGGGACTACAGATGCGAGATACCACACCTGGTTAACTGTTTTTTGTTTTTTGTGGTTTTTTTCGTATTTTTAGTAGAGATGGGATTTCACCATTTTTGGCTAGGCTGGTTTTGAACTTCTGGCTTCAGCTGATCTGCCTGCTGTGGCCTCCCAAAGTGCTGGGACTACCAGCTTGAGCCACTGCACCCAACCTGTATTTTTTTAAAAATTTATTTATTTTTGGTAGAGACAGGGTTTCACCATGTTGTCCAGGCTGGTCTCAAACTCCTGACCTAGAGTGATCCACCTGCCTCGGCCTCCCAAAGTGCTGAGATTACAGGCATGAGCCACCTTGCCTGGTCAGAAGTATTCTTTATTTCCTTTTAAAAATTTGTACTTTCTGAGTTTATGTAATTGGCAGGTACTGCTTTTGTGACTAGAAACAATTAACGTATAGAAAAATGTGTAGAAAAAAGTAGAAAACCAAATCACATCTTCAATAAAACCCTAGCTTGAAATAAAATGTGCAGAGAAGAAAGATGGAAAAGAAGTGTACTAGGCTGTGCATGGTGGCTCATGCCTGTAATCCCAGCACTTTGGGAGACCAAAGCCAGAGGAGCGCTTGAGGTCAGGAGTTTGAGATCAGCCTGGCCAACATGGTGAAACCCTGCCTCTACTTGAAAAAAAGAAAAAAATAGCCTGGGCATGGTGGCAGGTGCTTGTAATCCCAGCTACTTGAGAGGCTGAGGCAGGAGAATTGCCTGAACCCAGGAGGCAGAGGTTGTAGTGAGCCGAGATCACACTACTGCTCTCCAATCTGGGCAACAGAGCAAGACTCCAACTCAAAAAAAAGAAAGGAAAGAAAGAAAGAAAGAAGAAAGAAAAAGAAAAGAGAGAGAGAGAGAGAAAGAAAGAAAGAAGGAAGGAAGGAAGGAAGGAAGGAAGGAAGGAAGGAAGGAAGGAA